>NW_017143331.1:7759-44784 GCF_001652005.2 Ceratina calcarata
GTTCGAGTCTTGAAATTGACAAATTGACTTATTAAACTCAGCAATCTGGTGTCAAGGAGTAAAATGCATTTTTTTTCTATTCCTGTATCGATCAGTTCGATGAGAAAATCGTTTTTAAAATCATAGTATGGTTGTAGGGGATGATTAAAACTGTTTGAAGAAAATTTAGAAGCTACCAAAACTTATTTTCCGATGGTATTGTAAGAATAGCCGAGTTCATGGCAGGCTGAGAATTCCTCTGTTTCGAACGAACTGTTTCCTCTGAACGACTCCCTTAAATTTGATTCTCGGGTGTACGGTGGGTGTCGAAGAATGTATTTTCAGCACTTTGTATCTTCCGTTACGCAGCGAACGGTACCCACCCTAAATTATACGGGTTTAGCGGTAGGATTCCCAAATTAGCAGGCAGAACTTTTAAGCCGAGGGAAACAAGACGTACCTCAAATCCTCTGTAAAGGTACAGCAACAGTATTGACAAATTTTTCGGTTCCTAGTGGGAAGAATATTGCTTTTCCATTGTTGGTGACAGGTCTACCTACGGCCCCTTTTACCAGAGTGACCTTCGCTCTTCGGCAAACGTGATGGACGAGCGTGCAGAATTTCTTCTCGCAAACAACTAAATTTACCTGTCACAATACAGTCTCTGAAAATATCTCTACGAAACGTTTTAAAAATTGAAATAAAATAGAAAATGGCGACGTATAATGCAAAAAATAATATTGAGAATTAATTAAACTGGATTAGTGGGGATTCATATAATAAATTCTGGATTCGTCGGATTGTTTCGTCAAACGTGGAGATTACGAATTTAATTAAACTAGCGATCGCAAATTATTTTATCAATCCTGTTACAATTGATATAAATACCAGGCGGGTTAAAAATGTTGAGAAATTTCGGCAGCGATTGAACGCGGCCGATACGGAATTTGTGGGTTCAATACGATAATTCCCGTGACGTCGGTACACGTGTACCCGGGTTTCGGGTCCATCCCCGCAGGTGCGGCAAGGTGGCACTGTCCAGTTAATCTAAAACCCGTGTCTTCGCCGAGCCGAGACGTGAATCCTTCCACTGTTTTACGAGAGCGGAACGTAGGCGTTCGTGTAGCCGCGCTCTACAGGGTGTCCGTAGGCTTGGCACCGAGATAAAACCGACCCTCGACGGCTTGTTCAACGGCATAGGGTGGGCTCTGTCCTCCGTCGACCGCGCTGATGGAAAAGAGAGGAGAACCACACCGGGTCCCTGACAGCTGGGTCGCCAACGAAACAGGCTCGCTGGCTCGTTCGGGTTCGAACACGCGGTCGAAATTTTACAGCCAAAACACATTGTACTATTCGGGCCGAGTCCTACCGCTTTATCCCGTGCCGTCGCCGATCCGCACATCTGGTCATCGCTCCCGCCTCAGCTATTCGTAGTCTAACAGTCGCTACAGCTTCACGACCCGATATCGCCTAGAACGGTGCACCGGCTCGGTTTAGGAATTCACAGAAACTGAGACAAATTATTTCTATCCATTTCTGACACCGTCTGTTTAGAATGAAGCACGGGAAATTCAGTTAGGATAAGAATTACATATTGATAAACTCCGATTACGCGGCTTTAACGCCGCTCCCGTTATCGATTTCGTTCCCTCCCCGCTGGCGCGTATGTAAATTCGTGGAAATTCGCCACGGCCTGACTTTATTTAAGCCACGACTACTTAAGTATTACTTGGAGAAGTTTAAATACCGGGTATATTACATCGCGGCTCCTCGGGATCGCCGCGTAGTCAGTCACACGTAGACAAGTTCTCCCACCGATCGATAGAGGATAGTGCAAATAAACAAACAGGTATCGCACGCGAGTGTGTATATCGATCATTGAATAAGTTAAATGGCCTCGTATAACGGTGGGCCGAAGAATAATATTTGACTATCCAATTGCTTAGTTTAGTTACTTAATCATGCCACCGGTGCACGCGGCTCCGAAAATCGAACGCCGGTTGTCTATCCTGGCTGCGGGGCGAATCAATAGCACTTCACGCACCGGGTATCATCGGGATGACGTAATACACAAATCAATGTTACATACATATAAGCACGCGCCTATGTACATACTAATGTATGCACACACAATGCATGCGCGCGTATATATGTACGTACGTTCAAGCGGAGAACGGAACATGTATTTATACGTGTTAACGTGTATTAATGCATACACGCAGATGTATATATCGGTGCACGCGCGCGCGCGCGCGCGCGTGTGTGTGTGTGTGTGTGTGTGTGTGTGTGTGTGTGCGCGTGCGGACGCTGCATGAAACGAGCATTATTTCTCGTTATTCGATCGATGGAATTAACGGTCACGTGACATTAAGCGGCGTCCAGGTCCTTTCAATCATTTAGCGGACAATCAATCGGCCACCCTAAATCTCCACAATATTTACCCTGTAATTTGGAAAAGAGAGCACGTCCGCTCTCGATACCGCGACAAACTTTTGCCCTTTCCGTGCTGACATTTGTTTCGCTGGGAATTATTAAGTTGTGCGATGGTCGATAGCAAATGTTTATACGTTTCTGCAAGCGGAACACCAGAGGCGCGATTGAAATGCAATTATTTGCAAAAGAACCCTCAGTCCGTTATCGAATTTTATTTACGTGTACTAAAGAAAAAACAATGCCTAATGTAAAGAGTTAACACGTATGAAGCCAGTGTTTCTAACAATAACTCGAACAGAATGCTCAACCTTGGCATTCAGCGTGAACGACGAACTGGACAAAAGAAAAAGGTCAGAGGGCCTCGGAGGCTCGACAATAAGGAAGCACGCGAAATACGGGATTAATTAGTTTGCCTGATTCCCATCGGGCTCGGTAATACGTGTTAAAAACGGGGGAGGGATCGGGACGCGGACCGATCGATGACCGATAAAAACCGTTGGTGGAAAGTGTCGATGGCGTCAGCTGAGGCCTCGTAGCGTCGACGTCGTGCCGGCGACGACGCTCCTCCGTCGACGCGACGCGTCTACCCGGAGGAGGAGATATCGAACGTCACTCGGGCTCACCCCGGCCATTTGGAAGAAATATGGGGCAAGGCCGGCACCTTGGTCCAAGAAGGGCGCATGTCGGCTCTGCTAAACTCTATTATCCGACTGTACATAGTTAACCCCTGGCTATGCGCATCGGCGCACGGCTATGTAACGCGCACGAGATTCACTAACGGAGGACGAGACGGTACAGGAAGGACGAAGAAGGGTAGGGTAAAGGTTGATGCTACTCGAACGAGTGAACCGGTGAACGGAGCGGAGTACGCGGCGAAGAAAGGATGAAAAGAAGGCGGAAACGGATACGCGAGAAAGAGAGCGTTGTACGGGGATTCGAACTCCGTTCAGGAGGAGAGAGAGAGGGGGGGGGGTTTGATTCTCGGGTGTACACGGTTACACGCAGCGAGAGGCTCGCGTGCACGCACGCGCTCGAATGTGCACCTACATCGGCCTGTTACATATCGGACTCGCGAGCCGTATTGAATATTAAACCAATAAACAGGAGGTGGTGGTGGAGGAGGAGGAGGAGCAGCGGTTACAGATGGTCGAGGACACTTGGCAACGCCGCCAATAGACGGAGGCCCCCGGAGCCAGTTCAAGCCTCGTTCACAGTCGAGCGCCGTGCCATGCCGCGAAAGGGGAAGAAGGAAGCTGTGTGCTTCGGCTTCGGGCTTCGACGACTGCGCCGCCGACTCTCGAGAACGCGCGCCAGATGAGGAGTGGTTTTAAGAAAAGGAGAGGGTAAAGGTATCGCCGGGAGAAGGGCGAGGGTGGCGTGCACACCGCGGACGGGGTGCCAGGAAACTGGAAGCGGATAAACGAAGGGGCCAACACGAGTGCCGAGAGAGTACTACGTGAGCCACGGCTCGTACACGCTCGATCCTCTACTCTACCCGGTGTTCGCGTTGCGGACGAGACGACGTCGTCGAGCATCGCCTCCTATATTCACGAGAGACGGGTAGAGAGAGAGAGAGAGATAGCTAGGAAATCGATGATGTCTTTTTCGCTCGTTCTTTTTTCCCCAAGTATTGTTACGTTTTTTTTATTCTTCCTGCACTTTCAACCGACATATGGAGGCTGACTGTGCATAGGGCTGGACCGCGATTCGCCGAGGGGTGAGAACGTTGAAAAAGAAGGATACCAGCGGCTGATGAAGTTTTCCAGCAAGTTATAATCGAATTTAGAGAACAGAACTGAGTACAGATAAACACAAAAACTTGTATTGATCTTCCGGTTGGTACAACTGGTGCCTGTCATCAATAAGTTTCTTCGAGAAACTCGGCTACAACTTTGCCCTATTTCTTCTTGACTCAAATGTCTACGTTTGATTGACGCATCGATTGAAAACGGGGGTTGATAAAGGGAGGGGGGTAGAAATCGCATCCCCTAATTCAAAGTCAAATAGTGCTGCGACCTGACGGCGGTTGGACGAAGTTCCGGACTGCGTGCAATGTCTGGCGCGAGAAAACGCGTTTCGAAAGGCCGGAAGGACGCGCGCGTTTCATCCCTGCTGTAATCTTCACGCTGAGTCGTCGTAAGAGCCTAGTCGGCCTTTCCCTCGGCCTGGGCGTACGATTTTTCCCCGCGGATCGCATCCACGTTGCGCACCTCGCAGTCAAAAGTACCTGGCGCGCATCGAAGTATCGCATCGTGTATTTCGCAAACAATGAATATCTACTTCCGACGCTGTCCGTGTCCAGATTGCAAAACGAGAAACCGCTCCCACGTCCCCGCGCCCGTTCGTTTCCGGACGATATCCAGCGATTTTAATTGCGAAACAGGCTGGAAACGAAGGCCGCGGCGTCTGAACGAAGTTCGAACGATCGTTTATTCCTTTGATCGTGAAAGGACGGTCCCGCGGACAAAAGAAGTTCCGGAAGACCCCTCGCCCTTCTTGGCCAACTGTGACCTCGTTGACACCCGGGACCGTTTCGGAATTTACCGACAATGAGTACAGCTTACACAACACGAACGCCGAGGCTACAGAGAATCTGGGGTAAATTTGTAAATCATAGTTGACCCTGGATTTAGGTAGCCAGCTACTAAAGCGCGGGAACAATGAAAATCGTCACGTTTTAAGTATCTCGAGTGGACGAGGAGTCAGAGGTTTAAGTGGGAGCCAGGCTTTAGGCGTAGATGCGGCAGCAGCCGCGGCAGGTAACCGCCTTAAGGAGTTTGTTTAATTCCTCGTCCTTGCGAGCCACCCTATATTTCGCGTAGAAGCGAGCGAGCCACGGTGGACAGAGAGAAAGAGAGAGCGAGAGAGAGAGAGAGAGAGAGAGAGAGAGAGAGAGAGAGAGAGAGAGAGAGAGAGAGAGAGAGAGAGAGCAGATCCGAGAGGTCCAGAGGAGAGCCGAGAACTGTCGCTCGGGGAGCAGAGCGTTGGATGGAAGAGGACAGGGACCGAAGCAGATGACAGGAGAAAGAAAGGTTTATCCGAGGATGATGAAGAGAGGTGAGAGCAGAGGGAGATGAGAGGAGCGCCGGGTGATCGAAGGGACAAGGACGGACGGGAACAACGGGGCGAAAAGTAGACACCGGACGAGGAAAGGACCGAGGGTAAGAAGCGGGAAAGGAAGAAAGAGAACAAGAAGATATCCGTCGTCGCGTTGGAGGGGATGCGTTCGCGCGCTCGTCTGTTGATCCGGTGGGGATGGATCGGGGAGCGTAAGGGTGAGCGCGTCGATGGTAGGGACTGGATGTAAGAAGAGGAGGGTGACGACTCGCACACAGAGACAAGCGCACCTACGTACGCTCTCTCTGTCGACGAGGGGAAGAGGTTAAAGAGGGGAATCGGGCGCGACGTCGACGAGAAGGTCACGCACCGTAGTCGCCACATTATTTAAATAATGTATTATTTCTATCTGGCCGGCTATGTGTATCTTGCTCGCCGGCGGAGAAAGGAAGAAGGCAATGAAGAAGATGACGCGTAGAGAGGGAGAGAGAGAGAGGGAGGGAGGGAGAGGGAGACCGGCGCGAAGCGAAGCGTGGGACGCCGCAGGAGGAAGGTGGTTGGGTGAAGGGTGAGAGGATGCGTCTGCGAGATCCACAGACTCGAATTCCATTGCCCTTCCTCGCACGGGCCACAAAGCGTCTCAAAGGGGAAAGTGAGAGACGAAATGAGCAGAAGCGAAAGAGACGGACACGCTGCTTCATGGAAATAACAATGAGCCATATCGAGAATCCTGTTATTGAGCAAATTACGTTCACCGATCCCGATCGAACCGATCGATACGAGGAATCCCTTTTTTTTCTTTTATAAGAACCCTTCAATTTCCATCGGAGTTTTCAAGCTACGTTTCATTAGAATAATATCTCAATCCAGGTTATCAGCGCGAAACACTATCGCGTATTCAGGAATTGATCGATAAAAGTCGGGAAATGGTTTTAAATTTATGTTCCCCATAAACTAAGGGCCACCCGCGTACTTCCATGATTAGAACATGGTAAGTGAGCACACGAACACAGTTTCAATTAGAAATTTCGGTGCTCGGTTCTGGTCGCCATAAAACGTTCCTATTGACGGGTTTATTCGCTCGCCTCGGCGTCCCTCCGTTGCATATGTTCGTCATTAGCTCATCAACGTCGCCCGTGAGTCAGTCCCCGATGGCCAACGAAAGAATTCCTTCTCCGTGATTCCGTTCCGTCCTCCCCCGCTTCCCTTTCGTCTGGTCGCCGTTTAGAAATCGGTGTTGTTGCGTGCATACGCGATCCGCGTACTTACGTACGCGCACGCGTCTCTCACATTCTACGCTTCTCGGCGCGCTCGCTACCAGCAGAGTTTGTTGGCCAGCGGCTGACTTCGGCGCAAAGAACTTTGTTCTGACGATCGAGCAGCAGCAGCAGCAACAACCGTGGTCTACGCACACGGTGAACGTTTTCATGCATGCGCGAGCGCGATGCTAGAAAATGCGCGGCTCCTATGCGGCAGCTATCGCGAGGATAGGCTGGGATCGCGATACGCCGTGGAGACCTTGCCGGCGTGGCGCGAAACGGCTACCGTGGAAAGAACGCGCTTGTGTAATTGCCGCGTAACTTTCTACGCGAGACCGGAGACCAATCTTTGGCCCGTAGCTTCCTCGCACAGTGATATAAGTAGCTGGGAAAAATGATTTTTGCTATGATAAAATTCTAGGATAGTAAGCATTATTTTATATTAAATGCAAAGAAAGTTCATTTTAATCAAATATCAAGCGTTATAATAATTATTATATAAAATATGGCATTTTTACTGTATAACGCAAATGGTAAAATAATTGCTTATAAGGATTCTGAAGCTTTTTTTTTAGGAGAAAATGAATAAACACTGTAATTATTGTAATGACGAAGTTTTATTCACGGAGCTCATTTAATCTAATGTTCCAATTCGGTTGAAAGTTTCGACACGGAGCTCCACCGTTCGATACCCATCAAATATAGTCGTAATTTCATTCGCGGGATAGTTTGCATCGAATCGCGGTATCACGAATCTTAATCTAAGCGATCGTCGCCCTTTTCCGCATAGCCCCGAGCTCGAAGTTCTCCTAAATAGTCAGCGACACGCTGCGCCCCGTTCCGTTCCGTTCCGTTCCGGGCCGCAATCAATCCATCTCGACAAGGTCATGATTGGTCGTCACGAACGTCGCCCCGGTATCGTGCGCGGTTCGCACGAGCGACACTCGTGATAGGAGAGAAAGTCAACGCTCTAAATGTTCGAGAGTGAAAGATCGACCGTGAGAGTCGCGATCCTAGCCGCGTCTCTCGGGGAAAGAGTGAGAGATAGACGGGGGCGGGCGGGGTGTTTCAGCGAGCATTCCTGACGAACTGGAAGCACTCTGGTTTTTTTCACAATTAAATCATTCGACCGTTTCTACCTAATACCGACACTGCGAACGATCCTCGTCGATGCACCGTTCTAATCCGAGTAAAACGGAGCACGCGTTCTCTAAAAACTTTCACGAGACTGAAATGCATCGGTCCCCCAGCTCGTGTTTCTTATCGCGTCTTCACAATTCTTATACCACCAGCGGTTGCAGACTCGTTTGTTTCCCAAGTAGCGGATCGTCGCGCTGGTTATCTAGATAATTGATCTGGCCATCTGTAAGCAGCGTTGTTAACATTGATTGCGAAGGGTGATCAATACCCAGTAGCAGAGCGGTGCGGCTATCACTCATGCCGTAAGGGGTTCTATTTCTCTCCCCTCGCTAGGAGACGACGACGCGACTACGGTGCGTTGGACTGTGCGGCGAGACAGAGCCAGCCGGTTCGGACGCGGACTCGCGGGAGAAGGAGGAAAAGAGGCGACGGGGGCCGATAGGAGGAAGAAAAGAGCGGAGCGTGTGGAGGAGACGATGCGGTGTAGCGAAACCGTGGAACGGTGAAAGGAGCAAGGGAGATAGAGACAGAGGAGCGCACGCCACGCCATGCCGCGCCACGCGACACGTGAGCCGCCGCTAACAGTGGACAATGAAATTACTTCGGCGTGTATCGCACGGTATTGATCCGTCCCCTCTTTGTCGCGCCCCCTTCGCGGCTATCTCTCGGTCTCTGTCCAAGGAACCAAGCCTTTGTAAGTAAAGCTACCATCGTAGCTTCTTACTACGCTGCGCCGTACCGTTCGCCACCGAGTTTGATGGCTCTCCGCTCGGCCACTTTGTTCCAGTTGTTTGCCACGGGTTTTCAACGTCGGAGGGCTTTAGGAACTCGCCTCCAGTCGGATTAGTCGGACTAATAGAACCGGCGAGTCGATATGACAGTCGGCAAGGTAATAGGTCATCGCGGATTTCATTTATCGCTCGTACAGTTCGATTGACCTGGACGACACTCGGAGTCGTTCTTCGCCGGCGTTCGAAACGGAGCCGCGTGCGCGCCAAATGCTACGCACCGCCCGGCTCAGGGACGTGAATCCCGATTCCGGTACCCCACGGCACTCGACTATGTTCCAATGGTATTAATACTTTTCATATGCAAAGGCTTGCTCGGTCGTTAAGTACTATCAAACGACTGTTAGCCAACGGTCATTCGTCTAAGCCGAGAGGCCATAAATTTTAGCGATTAGAAGGTGAAAGATATCTGTATCGAGCGTGTGATTTATGCGCGCTCGCCGCGAACTCTGTCCAAGGTTCATACTACGAGTGCGAAACCGGTGAATAAAAGGAAGTTCATTTATGACAAACCTGTTGTCGTTGCGTTCATCGATCACTGGTCGCGCGACGCCCGACACCTACGGAATTCCCCGTTGGATTTATTGCCGCAAGGATTTCAGTTCCTCTTTAATGCTTAAATAAATCTCAATGACAAATAATCACGTTGACGTTTCAGTCAAATCGAACATCACGATTCTAATGATCATTAAGCATCTGAAAACATCATCGAGGACCGACGACGAGCAAGCGAGTCGTCTTTGAGTTTTAATTGCAGTTGGAGCGCGAACAAGCAAACGGGCTGATTAAAAATTTCATAATGCAGGCGTCGTGGAGGATCGATCCGCTGAGTGATTACTAGCCTTCAGAAATTAGTAGAATCAGGCCGTAGCCTTGTCTCGGCTGGTGTTCATAATTTGTCGCGTCACAAATTGTGTCGCGGGAGAGGACGATTTAAAATGTATGAGCCTCGGCGAGCGAGGGGCCCAGAATCCGTGCCGTTTATAGGCCTCCCGGCGCGAGATCCAGCACGCATCTTTGACGAATAATTAGGTATTGATATGCGCGCGTCGCCTCACCCTGTAACACTTGGTCCTGCGGCCTTCAGACGGATTAAAGACTGGCGGCCGTGCTGCTTTGCTTACTTCATCGATTCAACTGATTCATCCAAACAGAGTTTTGTCGAAATATACCTAAAAAAAAATGTGTGTTGAAACACTGTAAGAATCGAGGAGAGATGATGCAGGTAGTAAGGAAGCTGGGGAAGGTCGACTGGAAACAATCCGTCATAAATCAGCCGGTGGCTGTTCAAATTTCCATCGGAAAGCAGAAGTACCACACAGAGGATTCCGGGAATCGGTCCGACAGGGTAGAAAACGTTTGATCGTGGCGGCCACCTGCCACGGGGCCCGGGCAATACTACACCTATCCGACGTCATACACGTTTCCAATTTAATTCGCATCGTCCGACGCAAAACGACGAGTGAGGGAGCCAGGGCAGAAAACGAATAAGACGCAGGCAGAAAGAGAAGAAGGAGAGAAGGATTCCGTGGATCCCCTTCGGGCGCGCTGGCTCGTTACGCCAGAGGGCTCCGAGCGAGAGTGGCCTCGTCGATAGCCTCGCGAATATCTTTCGCAAATCTCGTCCGGTCCGCGCGAACAATCGCCGCTGCGAGGAAACGAGTGAAATCGTCGAGTAACTTACGCTCGGAATCGTGAATGGCGTCAATCGAGGCTCGGTATGCAGAGATGGGTAGTACGGTACAGTATGTATAGGCGGTTTTCGGCCGGCGGCCGGGCAGGTGGTAAGCAGTGGGTCTCTCCTCGGAAGGGATCGGAAGAGGAGCGAGCGGTAGGACTTTCGAGCGATTATCGAGAAAACAAGCAAGACCAAAACGGAGCCACGGTGTGTTCCCTCGGTCGGGCGAGACCTGCCGTGCCGTGGCCGGGCGTAAGGCACGCCATTCGGCAAAAGGTTGCGCGTGCGGGAGAAACCCTGGGCAAGAGAAAGAACCGGATGATCGACGACGGTGCGAGCGAGAGGGCAGCGAGGGCACGAGGAGAGGAAGGCAGCCGGCAAGAGGACAAGGAACAGAGGCGCGGCGAGAGAAAAAGAAAAGGAGCCCGGACGGTTGAAAGAAAAGGCAAACAAGCCAGAATAAAGCCCGTTGAACGGTGATGAGTTTCGTGGAAAGAGCCGACACTGTCTCGAACGGGGAGAGGGACGGGGCTGCTGCTGCTGCTGCTGCAGGCCGGAGGAGGAAGAGGCAGAACTTAATCCCGATGCCGAAGACCTTACCGCGGAGTCTCTCGCTCTGTTCGACCGCTTTTGGACCTACAACCTTCCACGGCCCGAGCGTTTCTCGGGAATCCCCTAGAATTCGACAGAGGCGAGCCGAGCCGAGCTTGCCTTCGTTTTTGAATCGACTCATCCGACTCGTCTGGCGTCAACTACGAGCCTTAAAAATCTTCGAAACCCTGTCTAAATTCTCATCAATAATTTAAAACGACAACTATTAACTTTAAAATGATTCATGTGGTCTTCTAAAGAAAAATGTTAATTTCTCGTACACGTGTTCAACGAATTAGAGAAACATTCAATCCTTTCTTGATTCTTTACGCATTACGTTCTCATACACAATAGCATCCGAACACGAATTCAATCGTGGCTGCGTGCGTATCGTTTTCCCAGTCCCAACCCCAGTTAGTCACCCTGTCTTATGTTATTGACCAGGGCTTCACGCCTCGTCACAAAAGACATTTATCACCGAATACAAAAACATCGATTAAGATTCACCATAAGCCAGCGAGACTCGGCGTCGTCCCCGTTTCAAAACCAAGGCCTCGGAAAGCGTCTCCTCTGTCACAACAGCGTCAGATTAAAAGTCACAACTTTTCCTGTTCTACTAAAAATTCAATAACACGTCGACCGATCGAACGAATACAAACGCGCGGCTGCTTTAAACAGATTTCTTTCGTCGTGCCTGGCCAATTTTACGGCAAACCGTTTTCTAATTGAACGAACTGCCGCCGATATAAACGGCGGTGTCGGTTAATTGAGGAGTAGAGGGAGTTGGAAAGCAGCCGAGGTCTCGAACCGAGGAGGAAGGTAGTACGTTGACATGAGAGCGGTATTTTTGTTGAACGAAAAAAATCTGTCGAGAAAGTATTGCCGTGGGAGGCCTCTCGGCCTGTCCTCTTCTTCCGTTCGTCCTCCGGCCCTCCGTTTTAATACCCGGCGCGGACCGACGACGCGCGGCGTGAGCGCGTGTACACGTTTCAACGCACTCGCACTCGACTCGCCGTTATCGCCGAGATAATGGCACGGACTATCGCCGTAGTAACTGGACGCGACAAACAAACGTGCTCGTTTCACACGCCACGAATCATGAACTCGATTTAATATCCTCCGAGAATATTAATGAGTACAATTAAATTATTTAATTTCAATGCATGATTTAAACGATAAGATAGGAATTAATCTTTTGTAAGCAAAGCGAAGTCGCGAGGCTCGCTTGACGAAGTGGGTCTGACACATTCCAGATGCCCAAGGGCTACAGTGTTTAGTTGAGGACCGATAATGCGACGTTCGGTTACCCCCGAAAGTCTGGGAAGTCCTGAACGAATCTGGGCTTGCATAGTCAGTGACAAAGACATTCAATTTAGTTACGTAGTGTATTTGGCACTCGGAAATGAAAGATTTCTTTTTCTTAGATCTTGTCTTATACTTTATCGGTCCATTAAAAAAAATGGTGACAATTGCTAGCTGTGCGTCTCTTCCAAAGCTTCTCAATTAATAGAATTCACCGTTTTGGTATCGTTGATCGGAAAATAATCGGTGGTAGGAGAGATTCAATCGTAACGTGAAACGTCGAGAGACTTCGAGGTGTTCCCGATCGAGTCGTCAGCGCAGCGCGGCGCGTCACCGCTAGAAAAAGTGCACGGCGCACGCTCGTGGCCGTTCGAAATCACGCGAGAAAGTCGGAGTAAGTATCGCGCGGCGGCGAGAAGCGCGACGAGGAGCAAAAGACCGCGACGACACGACGAAGACCTCCGCGCCTCCTCTTCTTCCTCCTCCGGACAAATATGTAATACGATTCACGCACGAGTGTGCACGGATACGCGGGCGCGCGCGCGCTCGCTCGCGCAGGGTCCGGGGCGGGGAGCGGCGCGCCACTCACACATCGGAGAAATCGGGTCCCGGTGGCCGCAAGTAAGTACAAAGGGGCCACGGCAATATAGTTTTAAAACGGAATCGAACGAACGAGGAGCGCGCGGCGGAGTCCGGGCCGCGGACGAAGGGCAGGAGAGGCAAAAGCGAGTCCCAACAGTGGGCGACCCTGCTGCCGGCTGCCGACAGCATTCCTACAACAGCGCAACGCGGCCCCGCGAACCCACACATCGCGCATAATACACACACCCGTGCCACCGATATGCCCCGTTCGATTCTCTATCTCCTCGGTTCTCCGCCAATTTTCTAGATTACGTGCTCATTCAATTTACCTCAGCCCGAATTCTCTCACGATAATCTCCGTTTTTTGCTTACTTAACGATTACACACGTTTAATGGTGTACATCATTATTAAACTGCCGATTTTTATGCAAAACGTTCGTGGTACCAGTTTAAATGACACATTCGAAGTAGTTCATCATTTAATATTCTATATATTTTTTATATTTACTAACGATTTTTTTTATAAATACATAAAATTCGCAGTAATCATCATTCATTTGATGGAGACCAGAACTGAATTTAAACGTACTCGTAACTTTGACTGTAGAACGAACTTTGTATTGGACTCCTGTCACGAGCGATTATAAATGAAAACGAAGGAAACATGGCATTTATTATATGAGAGATATGATCATTTTTAATGTGGTGTAATGTTCGAACGGAGGCAAAGGTTGGTTTACATGGCGGCAACCGGAGGTGTCTTAAGCCCATCGCTACGCGGCACAAACACACGCACAGTGTTGGATCAAGGAACTCAGTCGCCCTTCACGACCTCCGGCGATCGGTACAAATGAGTCATCCTCGTGAATCGAATTTTATTAACCGATTCCCCGCGACCGAACCCGATGCCCGGCATCCCCGCCGGCTGACCGACGCAACGGATCCTCGAACGCGTTTAATGAACTTTCGAGCACGCCCGGTATCAATCGTCGGGGCTAGGTTCCGGTTCAAAAACCGGGTGAAAGTATCGAAGATTCCGTTGCACGTTGAAAGAAAGTACGCGCGCACTGAATCGGGAGCAGCTTAGTAGATTGTTCGAGTAACAATCGAGCAGGTTCGTCGCACGATCGATCCGCTCCTGACGCGCGCACGGCGCAGCGCAACTCGGCTGCTCGACGGCAATGATCGCGTTCAAATCGATCGATGCAAAAATACGATCGCTGTTATCGATCGCTTAGGATATCTACTCTTCCCCCCTTCTACGATCTCGCGAACCGGTCGGATCCGGCGCGGGCTGTGAAAAATTTCGAGCAGAAGTCATGCGCGTCGGTGTGCGCTCCGTGCGCCGTGTCGCAACCGGCCACAAATTCAAACAATCGACGCGATAAGATCATCTCGTTGGTACACGTAGTACTCTGCTGCAAGCGCAACGCCCGGCAACGCGGTGCAACGAGATTTCGGAGCGGACTCGGCGTTGCTCAGCACCGCCTCGGCTCAACTGTGCAACCGCTCGGTAGCTGCTCATCGGTGACGCGAACACGCACGGAACTTTGTATAAAGGCAGAATTACAAAGCTCGAAACAATCTGAATCGTCTCACAATTATCAAATTGTGTAATTAAAAAATCATTAATGACCTTGAAAAGGACCATAAATCAGACGATTCTCATAATTCTTCGTGATGGCAGAAATAACTCATGTATAAACGTAACAACTTTTATAATAATCGAACGAGTGTATTGAACTCAATGATAAAGACTTGATTGACAAAATCAGGCATTGAGAATATGAATTACCGGTAGAATCGTGAAGAGATTATATGTAGCTCGAACTCTCTCGTCGAAAGAGCCGAGAGAGAGAGAGAGAGAGAGAGAGGATGCAGCGACCCCGAATAATAGACCGCTTTCGAATGACGCGGAAGACCGATGATCGACCAGGGGTTAAAGCAGATCGCGGTTGCCACGGCAACTCCCGTCCTCGATGGACCACTTCCGGTTTCGGCCGAGTGGCACCGCTCGGTGGCGCGCCTAAGCCTCTCCGTTCTCCGCGTACCACCACCGCCGCGCGGCAGACAGCCTCGGCGGGCTTCGAAACGCACTCCGGGTCGCGGTGGAAGGACGACCGATCGTCCGCGAGTCGCGTGAAAGGATATCCGGGAAAACTGAACCGAGTCGAACCGAACGGGGAGAAACTGCCTACTACGACGAGCCTCTCTTTCCCTCTTCCCTCCCCTCCCCTCGCTTCTCTTAACGCGGACGCTTAAGGCGAAAACGCAACACGGTTCTGTCTGGTTGAACAACGCGGCTGATCCGAACGAATTGGGAGCGAAACGAACAGTTCTTCCATTGTACAGTTTTAATTGCGGTTCACAATGGCACACTTCAATCACTCGTTTCACCTTCCGAAAACGTACCTTCGCCAGTTCCATTATATCCGCGGACCGCTTGTACCTATATTTTAAACCGTGTATCCTGCGTGGACACGGGTGGAGTACTTGTACAGGGTTGTTGACTTAGGACGAGTATTCGAGGTTTTTACGAACGACGATCCACGCTGGGTCAATAGATCGATGGAATTACGAACGGATATATTTGTTGTGGTAATATTGGTAACCTGAAGGACGATGGTATTGATCGCGGCGGATATCAGTCAGGAGGTCCTTGGGTATTCAGGCGCCGTGACTGCTCTCAGTCGTTGGGGTAAGGATGGGTTTCGGGGGTTACAGGAATCGATAGGGTCCAGCCTCGTTCAGTAGTCAGTTATTTACTATTTTTGCGTGTAAACCGTAAGAAACGTAATCGCTCTGGGTTCATGTTCTATTAAACGGATCGATCAGCTCTGCGAACCGCGGATAATGCGCCGCGCGTACCGCTTAATTGCGACGGGAATTAGCCGGAAAATTATAACGATATTAATATCATTGATTTACAGCGTCCCAGTATGACCGATTCTAGGACCGCGAGTAGGAATTCCCAGAGTAGATATCGTCGCGCGTGCATGTGCACCGCGGTTAGGATCGTTTCGCGGGGTAGGTAGGTATTTGTTTGCGCAGTGCGTGGACGGTGACTGCATAACAAAATAGCCGGGCTCATGTACTCGCGTACATACATAGGTACGTACATAGGGATACGTATTGGTACGCGTGTAGCTACATATGTACGCGTACATAGGTGTACACTGGCAGCGGGAAAGATCGCGAGGTTACCTGTTCGCACACCAACAATAATGCAGTCGAGCAGTACTCCGGTGCTCGTGTCAACGATCGGCGAATGGCCACGAATCTCGACGGTGCGCACGTCCGTCTAAATGTACCTACCTGAGAACCTTACGCCACCCAGCCGTCCCTCTCTCTCTCTGTCCCCCGCTCGCTTGCTCGCTCGCTCGCCCCGTTGCATTCCCGCGCAGCTAAAGATTGTGCGATCTCGAGTGGACCTCGGCCATTCGTGTGTACGTACTTACGTATGTACTGTTCCTTACTTCGTTTCACTTCTGACCGCGTGAGAGCTGACCGAGCCCGCTCGAAAATGATCAAACCGTGAGTTCGTGAGCAATCAGGTCGCTTCTCATCGAGGCACGCGTATAAATTCCTAAACGTACTTTATTAGAATAATTCCGTGGTAAAATTTTGGAGCATGACCGAACGCAGCGTAAGAGCAGCGTCCCGGTGCTATTAAGCCCGAAAGCTGTCTCTGTTCTTGTCGGGAACAAAGCAGCGCAAAAAGGGAAGAGGAGAAAAGTGGGAAAGCACGAGTAACGATAGCGAGGATGCAGCAGCAGCAGCAGCAGCAACGCGCACGATGCAACCGTTCGGTCTCTCGCAATCCCCGGTGGCTCTCGCAATCGTAGCTTCTGTCCGCGGTGCTCCACCGCGTGCGCGCGTTTGCTCGCGAGAAATCGGGCTTCCACCATTTAACCGTCACGTCGCGGAATAATGCGCGACTATACAAACGAGCCGGCTACACCCACCGCGAAGTTTAAAAGTCCACCTCTCTCGCTCTCTCTGTCTCTCTCTTTCTTTCTCTCCCTCCCTCACCCCGTACTTCCCTCCCTTACGTTACGTTCGCTCGCTCTCCGGAGCAGAAGAGAAAGCAAAAGGAATTTCGCAGCCGCGATATCACCCGCCGCGGTGAACATTATTTTCCCTTCACCGTCCACCTGCCGTCCTCCGACATTGCACGCGATTTTCAGAGGCAGCGACACACACGGTCGACGAGCGACGACGACGGCAGCGTCGCGCCGCCCTGCCAGTATCCGCTTATTCATACACCCACCGCGCGTCTTCATTAGAGCCACGGATGATTTTGCAGGATCCGCTCTCTGCCATCGCCGTCCCATCACGGGTAAACGCGTGCACCGACCGGGCAATTCAACCCTTGTCCCGCATCCGCTCGACTCCTCGTTAAAATCAATACTACAAAGTAAAATTGCATGACTCGAGAAATAAACACGCGGTTCGAACGGTATAGACACTTACACGTATGAACCTTGTAGAACCAAGTGACGCAGGTTTCGCGTTCGTCTCATTACGCTCAGTAATCCTGGATACCGTTACGAGGTACTGGACGTACACCCCGTATACGCGCGTTGCGCTGGTTATGCACCGTGCGAGCGGCTGCCACCGTCGCTGCGCTGCTGCTCCTCCTCGTGTCCTGTGCACCTTACGCTCGCCGACGCTGCTCAACCATCCGCGTTAATTAAGCGTCGACGCGAGAATTCCGCGCGAGGGAAATGAAAAAAAATGAAACATGCCCTACATCGAATTTTCATTTCTACGAGTAGTCTAGAATTAAATTCGCGAGACGACGAGCATAGTAAAAGTTTACGTTAATCGCGACGAAGCCAGTCGTACGTTTCTAAATATTCTCGTACATTCTGCGAGAGGGTTTCATCCCTGCATATGGTAACACGAACGCAGCACCCGTTCCAAGGTTCACCCTCGTGCGCGACCCTCTGAAACCCCCGTGTCTGGTTCGCCGTCCCTTTCCCATGCGTGGGTCCCGAAACGCGGGAATCCAGCGTCGTCGTCGTCGTCGTTGTCGTCGTCCTCCTCCTCGTCACGAGACACCCGTGCATATTCGTTCGCATCTAAAATACGCGAGAGAGGCGAGCGAAGGTGCACTCGCTCGCGCGTGCGCGCGCGCGCACGAGCGCTATCGAAGCGAATTCCCACCGTGCCGCGGCGCTGTGGCTTACTACACGTAAGTAAGTACTTGGTACAAGTTCCCCGATGCCGGGTGTTCTATAATATTAGGCAGAGTTGCCGTTCGTCCTGCGAGCTGCCTGTCCGGCCCCGTGGTCCGTGCCACGGGACTCCCACCAGGCGATCGGCGACCTAGCCTTCTTACGTGCCCACCTACTCTATCGAGCAATCCAAATGCATTCTTTCTTCCCTTCGCCCCTCGCCCCCTCCGACTCTCTTCCTTGGTCACCGTCCACCTCCTTTTCTTCCCACAGGCTCTCTCCGGTCTCGCGACCAGGCAGCGAGGAGAGCTCCTCGTCGATCCGTTTCTCTCTTTGCTCCTCCGTCGAGCTTCCATCTTCCTTTTTCCACCGGTCGGAGGACTCCTACTACGACACACTACGCCTCGTAGGTACTCGGTCGTCGCTCGGTTCAGGCCTGGCTTTAGGTTCGCGGCGAGCCTGTGTAGAAACTTGGAAACGCGTCCGACCACTGGGGAACTGACAATGAGATCTGATTGAAGTTTGTTGTTTCGGGAATCCAGACGCCGTCCATTAACTAACGAGGAATGTCGGATTACCGGATCACCGGGAAACCTTTGGTTTCTGTGGGAAAATTTATTTCGTACCAAGTAGTACATTTTTTCAAATTGTAGTCAAATTTTTATGTATAATTACATGAAAATTTTAGTACTGTTTGTGTAATTATCGTAATTATTAGTATGATTATTAGGGCTTGGCATTCTTGTAACGAATGCGTATATCGTAAGAACAATTTACAATGTAAGTCGCCAGATACGTTTCTCAAGATTTCCTGCTATTTACACACGGTACCAATGCACTCGAATGCACTCGTTGCACCTATCGAAAAAATATCGCCTCTTTCCATCGACTTTCTCTCTGTCCCTTTCCATCGCCGCGTTACTCTTACCTCAGACCTCCTTCTTTGTCCCTCCGTCTCACTCCGAGAGTGACCATCCTCCCACTCATTTCGAACGCCGCGCCGGCTCACAAGCGTTAGACCTTACATGCTCGGCATACCTGCGAACGATCGCGTAAGTCCAGCGATCCGTGCAACGAGAAATCTGTCCGAAAACCTCTAATAGAAATATCTTCCGGCAGCCGGGTTCCAGTTTCAGATCATTTTTCACAAACGACACTTTCAAATTGAAATTCTATCGTACGTTTGTTTGCACGGTACGAAATAAACACTCTAATCGCAGTAATTCTATTTCATATTAATAAAGTGAAATTGACTTGGCTGGCGCGGTATTAATAAAATGAAATAAGAAACAACCTGTCATTACATTATTAACAGCTAAATTGATTCGAGGAACACGCCCAAACTTCGATATATACCACTTGCTGGAACTAGCAATCCGTAGGCTGCGAGACGGTCTACGCACACCGGTGGAAGCATGATTAATTTCCAATTTCATCTGTTGAAATTCGCTTGAGAGCTGTCATTTCGTGGGCCGAGCGTCCACTCCGGAATTTCTCAATCGCGTAACATTGTAGTTTCGTGGAAAAACGTTTGGAAATTAGAGTGAGGTTTGGAACGTGGGTAGCGAGTGGGCCACGTCTGACCACTCACGGGACAATCTACTGCAATCGTCCAGAGACCAGAATTAATGAATTTGTGAAATTTTGAAGAAATCGAATTTTTTTTCGCATTTTTCGCAAGTTTATCATAGTAAAATTTCAAGGTCGGATCTCAACTAGTTTTAGACTAACTATACACAAATACATCTATAAATTAATTATTGTATATATAACAATTAAATAAACTTATGTGTTTTGTTCTTTACTGCATCTTGTATAATGCTTCATTTTTTAGGTAGAAATATAGTTTACAGAATTATATTTGTAATAAAATATATGTTTTCAGCGCATTAAATAAATATGACTGCGTGTACCACCGGGGGTACACGTGGCCTGACGATCAAGTTTACCGTGTACCACCGGTGGTACACGTGGCACGGAACGTGTTAAATATAATATTTTTTATTTATTTATTTATTTAGATCTGCCCCAACAATTATTTAATGGAATTAACATTTTGTATAAATCTATTGAATAGAGAAAGGCACAATTTTTGGAACAATCACTTATGAACTTGTTAATTATTTTGATAAGTTATTTCCACTCGACAGGACTAAGGAACAAACGAACTGAATCGACGAGGTGAGATAAGAGAGTCTATAAATCATCACTCTTCAAACCTTGTATATTTTATTCATGATTCGTATATAAATTTAGCGACAATTCTTCGCGCCCGGTTGTAAATCACATTACGCATTCCGCGTGCACGTCGATAAATAACAGCCGAAAAGCTTTGCATCGAAAGAACGAGTCGTACCAACGCGTTATTATTCTGTAATATTATGTCACGAACGACTACATCTTGACAGGAGAATAATTGTGAATTAAGGCTTCGCTGTATGCATAAATAAACGCGTTGGTTGCCGGCCAAACGGAGTTCGCACGTCGGTTTTTCCCAATTTCCTTACCTAAGTCTTTCCCACAAGATTTCATGTAAAATAACAGTGACTTATACCGATAGTCTGAGCGCGTCGCACAAAATGGTATATAACAATCTAAGTCCTCGTTTCACCGATCAAGGCTCACACCCATGCGCCCGAAAAGAGGCCACCGCGGACGATCCCGGTGAAACGACGGTTTTTTTTTTAATTATCCGTCGCCAAATTTGGCCTCGGGACGCGGCGACGTAGGCGAGGAAACGGACTGTTCGCGAGGATCGTTGGAAAAAAAAGAGGAGAAACGTCTCGCCTTCGAGTCTACTTACCGTCCAATTATTTTAGCCTCCGCCGCAGTGATTCACGTCCGCGGAATGCATCTAGGCTCATCGTACGTACGCCCTACGACGGCGACCGGCGGAGGGAGGATCGAGGGAAAAAAGGAGCGGAGGCTCGGCTTCTCTTGATATACACCACGGAACACTTGTTTGTACATCGCCGGGTTGATGTTGATTTATCGAGCGCGAGCGCACGTGTTGTACAATTGATACGTTCCGAGGGTGCAGATACGATCTACCGCTTCGCGGTGATCGAGCTGCGAGCGAGCTGATCGCTCGCCGTCGCGAGTTACGCTGATCAGCCCTCAATTTTATTGCTATTAGAGAATACAGGGGAACAATTAAATCTAATATAATTTAAATCACATTTATTATACAATGCCTCCCTTACAAAAATCTGCCATTTCATTTGACATTATAAATAAATATATATAATAAAAAATAATTCTTCTCTATATAGTTGCATTTGACAAAATCCTTCAGTGTTTCAATAAATTGAAATAAATTTTACATAACACAAAGCTTTAATAACGTGATTAAATAATGGAACATCATGAAACAATTTTTTTTTTAAATGTCTATGATGCAATTTTTAGTAATAATGAATTTGTAGTTTTAGCCGTGACGAGGACGCGTGACCGTGAATCGCTAGCTGACCGATTGGCTATTATTCAGGTTTTGTCTCACGGTCGAACTCTGCCCTTGCGTCGCCGTGGCGATTTTTCTTGATAAGGCGAAACGCAGTCGCGTCGTCCTTGCGGGAGAGGTCAGCTCGAAAGAGACGACGTTCATCCTGTCTTTAATTGCACTCGGTGAAAGTAAACGATCCTTCGATAGCATTGGAGATCAGTACGAATTTTGTTTTTCACCAGAGTAAACGTTTACTCGTGAAGGGTGAGGGGGGTTGAACGTATGATGGATTTATTAATTAAGGATGTATTGGCTATACAGTCAATCCCAAAAGTTTACGTACCTTAGAAAAACGCATACCCTATAATCAAAAAGAAATCAGACATCGGAAGAATAAGGCTAATAATAAATAGCTACGTACTAAAAAGTATAGAAGGAAATATCCAATTAAGTATTGACGCTGACGAAAAATTTTTTTTTCAAACGAAAAATACTTCAAATAAAAGTTCCTTTTCTTCTAACTTCGATATTTAACGAGTTAAGCATGATTAATTGGCATTTAAACAGAAAAACAGTTTTTTACAAATAACTCGTTAACTATTGAGGCTAGCGAGAAACTATTATATACGAATTGTAGATCTCGTCGTCCTCTACAAAATGGTCCCATACACGACCCTCTATGTCTATCCGTTTGGAAGTTATTGGCGAAAAACGAAAAAAACAGTTTTTTGCAAATAACTCGTTAACTATTGGCACTAGCGAATTCTTTTTGCACAGAAATTGTAGATCTCGTCGTCCCCTACAAAATGGATCTAAATATGCCCCCATACGTCCATCCGTTCGGGAGTTATTGAGGAAAAACGAAAAGTCTTTTTAAAAATTCGCTAATTCGACGGGCGAATTTCGTCAATGTACGCCTTCAGATTCTTCAATTCGCCCGTCGAATTAGCGAACTTTTAAAAAGACTTTTCGTTTTTCCTCAATAACTCCCGAACGGATGGACGTAGGGGGACGTATATAAAACCACTCTGTAGGGGACGACCTGATCTACAATTCGTATATAATAGTTTTGCGCTAGCATCAATAGTTTACGAGTAATTTGCAAAAAACTGTTTTTCGTTTTTTGCAAATAACTCGGTAACTATTGGCACTAGCGAATTCTTTTTGCACAGAGATTGTAGATCTCGTCGACCCCTACAAAATGAGCGTACATACGTCCCTCTACGTCCATCCGTTCGGGAGTTATTGAGGAAAAACGAAAAGTCTTTTTAAAAGTTCGCTATTTCGACGAGCGAATTGAAGAATCTGAAGGCGAATTCGCCCGTCGAAATAGCTAACTTTTAAAAAGACTTTCCGTTTTTCCTCAATAACTCCCGAACGGATGGACGTAGGGGGGCGTATTTAGGCTCATTTTGTCGGGGACGACGAGATCTACAATTTCTGTGCAAAAAGAATTCGCTAGTGTCAATGGTTAACGAGTTATAGACGAAAAACTTAAAACTGTTTTTTGCAATTTACTCGTAAACTATTGATGCTAGCGAGAAACTTTTATATAGGCATTGTAGATCTCGTCGTCCTCTACAAAATGGACCTATAAACGTCTCTCTATGTCCATCCGTTTGGAAGTTATTGGCGAAAAACGAAAATTTCGCAAAATCTGAAGGGTTAAAAATCTCGGAAAATTCGAAAATTATTTTTTGTTGTTTATTATTAGCAATGTTCTTCCGACATCTGATTTCTTTTTAAAATATGCGTTTCTATAGTGCATAAACTTTTGGGATTGACTCTATAGCCAATACATCCTTAATTATAACGTAGTTTGCAGTGAAAGTCAGTAAGCGATATTCTACTAGCAATTCTTTCATTTATTCTTTCTTATTTTTAATACACATAGAATGATGTGGCTGATGGGATTCAAATTTTTTAGAAGAATTTTTTTTTTTCTGTCTCGGCTTTTTTCTATATGCGATGGAGGCACGAATATTTTACGCACGCTCGGAACTGTCTCTTGCGTCGACCTGTTTTCGCGGAAAGGTCAATTATTACATTAACGTGTGACGTGGGTGCGCGGGTGGAGTAAAACATAAGTTTACTCTTGGACGAACCTGAGTCTGTGAGAGAGTGTCGATCGGTACCACTTATGCGTTTCGAACTAAAAATAAGAGCAACCGGTTATTGGCCCAACAAAAACTTCTTCGACGGTTTCGGTAATCATGAAATCAGGTTAAAAATGGACTTAACATCGCTCTTAATGTTGTCTCGATAGAAATCAGACGAAATTAAAAGAACATATCATACAATATGAATGTAAATGAATATTTGAATTGAAAGGGTGGATTTAGAACGTCTCTTATTATTTGATTTGCAACGAGATACCTTTTCTAGTATTGTTACGAGCACAAAGAGGAGATTCGTACAAAGTGAAGTTAATGAGACTAGGAAAGAGAACGAAATTTAACGTCTGACCAAAGACCTTCTACCACACATACCAGTTTTACAATTAATTCTACTATTTCATACTATTTAACGATTCTCCTCGAGTCCCTTGAGAATGCTTCTTAACTACTAGAAAGAATTTCCAAAAAGATATTCAACATTCCACAGCCGGCAATTTCTGCCCTCTCGACATTTCAAACCGAGCATTTTCATTTGAAATTCAATTCCTCTCCGGAACTGGCATACACCACCAATCATCGGGGCGATTCCTTCCCTCTCGGGCACGCCGGACAATATCCCCGCGACGTCCTGCGACTTTAACATCCACTTCTGCTTCCTCCAGCCTAATAAGCGACGAAGTCGCGCCTTCGACGGCCCACGGAATGCAAAGAGGCACACGGCGGTTATGGTCGGTGTGTTCGCAGGTCGTACCCGCCGTCAGCTCGCCGCGTCACCCATTCTACGTCGGTAATATACGCTCGTCGTTCGCGGCAATAAATATTACAATATAATATTCTTGGCCACGATGGAGCCAGGAGAAGTTCAGGGAGAATGGGAAATGAACATGACGAAGAAGTCACCATCGGAGTACCCATCGTGTTACGACGAAGAACGGAAACGAGAATCATACTTTTACGATCGTGCGAGTACCAACATGGAATTCAGTATTTTGAGACAGGAATTATCGAAACCGAGGTAAGTCCTGCGACGGCGTTGGGCGCGATTCCATGTGAATATAATAAATAAATAATTTATCGCGAAGAGTGGAGGTGCGTTCGTGTACCATCATTCGTTGTGTTCTAATTTTTTTATTCACTCCTTGGAAACATAATTGCGGCAAGGAATCGGTAGATTAGAAGAGAATCGACGTGATTAATGAGAGCTGATCGAAAAATCGGAGAAGGGCGTTCGCCAGAGAGAGCCGGATTTTTTTCTTTTTTTACGTAATTCCTTTCTTTTATTGGTCGGAACAATGAGACGTGTAGTGCTTTCACTATCACTCGGCTCGCACGGTTTTATATAATAATAGTATGTAATTATAGCGGAAGCGATCCCGGTACGTCGTGTTTTTGTCGTTCGAGACCCCTTAAAGCGTGCCGTGAGTGCTAGTATGTAAGTTTTATGGCTACTAATTCCAAGTCGTTACGTTCGACTGTTCGAGCCACGTGTGAGAACAAATTCGCTGGCTCGTTTCTCCAACTGATTTATCATAACAAATTGCATGATTAAATTAAAAACTTCCTATCGTAATAATCCCTTAGTTAAGAGTTCTCAAAGGCAGAGAGGTTCGGTTAACCGCATTAAAAAAATCGGCTGCGAACCCTTTGGACGAATCCTCCAGTTCGTTGAACCAAAAACAAACTCCAAAGAGGATCCCCGGTCCTACCGGCTGCATCCTTTTCGAAATTCCCTGGCCCCGGTCGATTCCGATCGGCCGCGTTTTACGAATGCAAACGGCATGATGCAGAAATACGTGGCCGTGACGCCGGGGACGCTCCGCCCTCTCACCCTCGCACTCAGCCTGCTGCGTTTGGTCGCAGGTCGTCCCGGTGCGGCGCGGCGGCGTCAGCCTGGAACGTCACCCGTGGTCCCCCTCGCTTCCTCCGCGGGTCCTACCGAACCACCTACACGCCGCTCTCTCACACTCCCGGCCGGAGCTACGTGTACGAAGAACCGCAGGGAAACCACTAGCTAACGGGTCGAACAGTCCACGCCATCCCGGGCGAACTCTCATCCGTGCGTGTCTCGACTCGAACGGAGATAGAAATCGTTTGCTCAAAACGAGCTACGTCTTATTTTCAATTACTGTTATGCTTAAATTCAAATCTCCGGCCTGATTAATCGATTTATTTCAATTACACGATTACGCTTAAAATATTTGTCATACTTGAGAAAGGAGCAGCGTTGTTGAGTATTCTTAAATTTGTTAATCACGTGTGAAATCCGCAATTTGCCGGCGAGGGAATTCGAATCGGTGCGCGTCCAGCTAACGCAGCACGTGACCGAGTGCTCGGATCGAGCCTGGATACTAGTGGGGGATGAACAGGTACTCCCACCGCGTTTGTTCCGCTCGCGAATCGCTTCGGCGCGATGTACACTGCCAGAGCATGCACATGCACTCTCAGGACGTACGTATAGGAGGAGGATGGTGGCAGGTGATAAAGAGAGACAGGTAAATACGCGCGTAGGAGAAGAAAATATATGGAAGCTACATTGTTCACGCTATAACGAGATCGCGAAATGCGTATCCAAATTCATATTTACAATAACATAATGATATAAAATCTTTTTCAAAATTCGTATTACAGTTAATCACTTTTTTAATTGTGATTTTAACTACACGTTATAAGAAACGTTGATTTCTAAATAAAGTAGAATAGCAATTTATAAATAGAAGAAATGCAGATCCATAGGCTCGCGAATCTAGTCGTTCAATCTCGCTGTTTATCCCCACCAGCGAGCGTACGTATCCGTGAATACGTGTTCCTTACTCGAGACGTCTACTCCTATCCAGCGTAAATTGAATGTGTGAGTGGCTAGAGGCGCACACAGATAAACAGACGGCATAGATAGGTGAATCTTGACATTTATATGTATGTGACCTGTCCCGCGGAGGCATTCGTCTGCTACGTATTAGACCGTGTACGTGTGGAAGCGCGCGCGTGTTATTCCGAAGCCGAGGATATCCATCTCTCTCTCTCTCTCTCTCTCTCTCTCTCTCTCTCTCTTTTTATCTCTCTCTTTCTCGTCGGTGTGTTTTATGCGTGTGGCTTCTAGTCGCTACGTTTACGGTATACGAGAGATTTAAGCACGCCTGCACGGAACGAGCTGCGTATATTGTATGGGAAAATTGCTGCAGCTGAAGAGCCGCGGACGCGTGCTTATCCCCGGCGATTTTCGGCACGTGCTTAACACGGAAATTAGTACGAAAATAAAATGTTATTTGACTCGCGTTTCATTGAGTATGGAAATCATCGGAAACACCGTGGCGTTGGATAGATACACGATTAATCGTCGAGGAACTTTTGATTCTCTGCGGTTTTCGCGTTAGCTGAGTACACGCGTGGGCGGACGCGGTGCGTCCCGTCGATTTGTCGTTTTCCCACAGGGCGCGAAGGTTCCCGCGTAGGAGCGCAGAGGACGGAATCCGTGACAGGGTGGCCGGCGTGGAAGGCAGCGCGGAGCGAGGTAGAGAGAGAGAGAGAGAGAGAACGACGGGGGGGAGAGAGGGTGGAAATACTTGCGCATTTATATATACGAGGGGACGCGCGCACCGATAACGTCGTGAGCGCGCGTTAAACTTTATTGCGTTCAATTTAAAAATAGAATTCTATCTAGAAGAGGCGCGCGTAAAGAACGTCCGTAGACGCCGCGCGGTCGAGACTCGTCTCGAATTAACGAAGTCGCTATCCGTACAACGTTTTTTATTTTAATCGGTAAACGAATAGTAATTGCCGATTAGCTATTCGCTTGCCCGTTGGTTAGCATTAATTAATGTGTGTTTAAACCGATCGCAGACGCAGATGCATACGTGATTCAGAATCGCGAGTTTATCATAGAGCCCCGACAACTTCTACCGATAACATCTTATCGCCGCGTCGGGCGATCGTTCGCGATCGATTTTTTTTCTCGCCACTATTTGCCTCTCGTAGAAACGTTCGTGCATGTGCCTTGGCAATGGCAGCGCGCCATTTAAATCCGCGTGGCCTTATTATTACCATTTATAGGAGTCGTTCGCGAGGCATCGAAAGGTCGGTGATTTACGTTGTTAGCCGTGGCGCGGGACTACGCCTCGTTGTTTGTGCACGCGCGTAAGAAACCGCGTACCCGCGACGAGGGAAAAGGAAGAAGCCGGTGGACGCGCGGCGAGAGCATCGCGAAACGAATAAAAGGAGATAGGAAGAGGGGGCAGGCGGAGTGAGAGAGAGTAGGGAGAGGAGAACTCTCCGGACGATCGGGATGCTAATTCGTTTTGCTCGCTTCCTCGGCTTCTTCGTCCTTTTCTGCGAATGCAGATCGTCGGCGGACGACCTCGTGGAATGTGTGTTGCCCGTCTCGTCGTGGCGAGGCTCGCGGCTAAAGGGGCTGACTCCTCGCGCAGGATCCACCGGGAAACGTTCTATTCCTTCGTGTCTCCGTTCATTCACCGGTCGACGCCGTCCTCGTTGCGTCGCGCACCCGCCGAGGGTGAAAAATCTCGTTTCTCGAGGTACGGACCCGAACAACCGTGGGGACGCTCCGTAGGAAGCGCGAAAAACGAGTTCGACCCCCGAGGTCGTTAAAACCGAGCAAATTGGGACACGATTGGATAAGAGCGAGGGAGATTTTCGCGATGAATTCGAGTGCCGAGGGGCAATTTTTCCCGTGGCCCGTAATGATGAGTCGCAATTTGCATTTCGAAGCGACGCTCCTAACTCCCGTCCGTTCGTAGGAGAGAAAAACTGAATCGTATCGATGACTGACGATGGAAAGTGTCAGTACGCGAGGCTCATCGAGGTGCAGATATTTCTCTTTATAGGACATCGATCTCCCATCTGGGCGGCGATTTCTCTTTTTTTTTCCGCACAGTTAGAGAGCATTTCCCCTTTCGCTCCACGGCTGGCCTGTCCGCGGTCATCGCGTATCGCGGCGATGTCTATGAACGCTCGACGAGGATAACAATACCTTTGGTCAACCTCTCGACGAGCTATACATATCCCGTCGAAAGCAGCGCTTTCTTTCCCTGACGCGTTTCCAGATGGAAAAAATCGGTGACATCGCGTAGAATCACCGCCACATACATTATTTATAGTAAATTATATGATTTATTAATTTTCTTAGAAAGAACTAAAGTGCAATTCGTAGTTCGTACTGCATTTTTAATAATCCTGATAAATTTAAAACTATATCTACCACGAGATTATCATTACCATTATCAATATTTGTTCAGATATGTATTATTTATATATTATTTACATATTATTTACTCTGGTGTATCTTTAATTGAAATTCTGCTAAATAGTTGGAAATGGACATGCTAAAATTTGCACATGCACATTTGAATTGGAGGACACTCATAATTAGCATTGACGTCTTAAAGCTATTAGTGTTAGGCTTTATCAGAAAAGTGATATGAATAGAATACAGTAAACAATATTAATTTTGTTACAACATAGTTGAGGACACAGGTTGAATGAACGAATGAAATATCCAGGAGTTCTGCTTAGTAGATTTATAACGCAAGGGATCTGATAAGGCAAACGGTTGCGATAACATTGTAGAATCGTTACAATATCGCAAGATCATTTAAGATATACGAAAGGCATATTCAATTAAGTTTGCAAATAGTATTAAATTAATGCGAGTTGTCGAGGAGAGTTATTAGTTGTCGAATCGTATAAGGAAACAGGTTATTGCACTAAAAGTTATACACGTGCTGCGTACACTGTAGTTAAAACCTGATTTAATACAGCGCGCACCGCTCGAATCCTTTCCATACAATGATATTTATTATCATAAAAATTCCAGTGTTAATGGACAGATTAAAAAGTCTAGTGTGTAAAAGATGGAGTGGCCACCGGTACGTGGAAACCAGAACGACCGCGCGATTTTTCCTGCACGATCCGAGAGAAGAAGGAAACGATAGACCCTTTCGCCTGAGCACAGTTAGCATCGCGCACCGGCGCGCATATACGGTTCTCTCGATAATTGTAAAATTAGAGAGCATGCATTCGCACGGCTGCCGCGGGAGAAACGAGTCTACGGCCTTTCGGGGTCAAATGATCCAGGAAAAGAAACCTGAAGACGCGCGAGCGGTTATCAAAAACCACTCCCACGGTTACTCCAAATTGATCTGTTCATTTAAACACCGCTAGATCCGCGATAATGATAATAACTCACGAGTCAGTTGGACTCGGGGAATATTCTTACTATCGTTCGCGCTCGTTCGTCCGAGGATCTGTTTATCAGTTTCAACGACGTGGGCCGACGTCAACCGTGCTATCCGCGTGTTCCAGGCGAAATACCAAAAGGTTTTTCACGATACTCGCCGCTGAACCGCGGCGAATATCGGCGCGGCAAGCGTTATGTCCTACATAGTGCACATACCAGGAGTACGCGAGCCGCGAAGTCATTTACTCCTCGTCAAGATGGAATATTAGCGGCGCGAGCGTAGCCCCGGCGTTGCGTTTCACTTCGCGAATCGGTTAAACGGCGACGCGACGGCGTATAAGGACTGAAAATAACCGGACGTTTCCGCGTTGCGCACCGTAATTTCCACGATGCCGTTCTACCCTCTGAGAGCAATCAGATTAAAAATCTTCACTTCACGCGGACTCTCTTCTTCGCTTCAATAGTTTAACATCGTTTTTTCTGACGTCTCCTTAAAGAGATTTCATGTTTCTAGATTGATCGTTTCAATAAGCGCTAGTCGCGGTGGTCGCTTACTTTTGCCAGTGCTAATAATTGAGACCCAGTTACAATTATGGTAAAGAAAGTGTTAATGGAGTAATAATTGAACCTTGTCATGCAAATTAAACACCAGGGTGAAAACTATACTCTGGGCAAGTACAAAAAATGGCCTGGAAATTGCAAAGAATACTTTCACACATTTCTCGTAATTTATTAATACTTAAGATTGATAAAGAACGTCCTGTTTATCCTCTGTGTGAAAAATGAATTCTGAATATCACATCACTTCACCATGGGAGACGATTCTAAATTTATCTGATCATTTCTAATTCAATAACTCAATCCTTGGAAGACAGGCGAATTTATATAATTTATACCAAAAATTTATTCAACATTGACGAGTCTTAACCCAGACGAATGAATGAATTATTATTATAAATAAATGTTCGCGCTAGACTCGATTTTCGAACGGACTAATTTCGCTTGAATCTTCGAATACAGAATCAATACTTATGTACTTAGTATCTTAGAAACTGTGGCACTAATGCAAATAGAACGAAATTATAATAATCCTCATAATTATTATGTTACTTGACAATTTGTAAAATATATTTTGTTATAAAATATAAATTATAACAAGAACGTCCTAGTTACAGACGAGGTAACTTATTTAGAGAAACATATAAATCCCGTGAGAACTGCGGTGAAACAAAAACCGCAGCCCCTCTTAAAATCTGTGATAATCAGTATCGACGCCGGTCCGTAAAAACAAGGGGTTCGACAGAATGCTTATCGGGTCCTGGGCACCGCATACGCGGTTGCAATGAAACACACGGGCGGTTTGGGTCACCCCTTCGCGGATCGTTTTAAAAGGTGGCGATCCGTCACCGCGGCCGTAAAACGATGGAACTGGACCGCGAGGCGAAAATCATAAAGCCCCGTGGACACGTGGAACGCGTCGCGCGCTGCCAGCCGCTCGCTCGCGCGCGAATGTTTCAGTTTCGTGAGTATAGACTCTCGGTAGGAGTAATAATCGTGTACCGTTACTTCTTTCGAAAGGCCGTTGACTCAATTGCGCCCCGGATAAAAGAGAGGCGGTTCACGAGTCGTCCGCGAGCGGGATATACATATCGCCGCCGCCTCTAACCGTGTAAATATCTACCGCACACCTACGTTAGCGATTCACCCACGATACGACCACCCGGCTTCGATTTTCGATTTCGGCTAATTGCTTATACAGAATATAATTTTCAGACCGTCGACTGATGGGTATCGAGGAAATAACATCGGAGACTTGTCGAGGAATTTATTTTGATTAAAACTGAGACAATTTCTAACTCGATTTGCAAGATAGATCAGGAGAAAAGAGTAATATTAAGTGACGCTCTTTTGTTCCACGTTGCACTTAGAGTAATTTCCTTAACTGTCGAACACGCACTTTCTCTTCCTCTCAGTTTTACCCTGCTAATAATTTCTAATAACTGTTCGAGCACTTATCCATTCCTTCCTTGGAAAATTAGTTTAACGTTTGATGGTACAATGAATTTTTCTTCACATTAGGAAAACGTTCTAACTCGCTTCTAAAGACAGTTCCTTTCTTCGGACACTTCCCTAGGACTTTTACAACCTCGACTTAATAGAATCTATTATGACCCGGCTACCTGGACGACGGTTCCTCCTCCTCGTAGGGTCACTTTGGGCAACTTAGAAAGCCATATTTCACAAACGTTCTAAACATCTACGAACTACCAATATTTCTTGACTCTCTGAAGATGTCAGTTAGAGAATTAACAGAAACCTCGTCGAAGGTTACAATATTTTCTGTACTTCTGCACGTCACTTGTACCGTCACTTATTTCGTTCCATTACTGAATTTTTGTAAATCCATCAAACGCGAAATCTAATAATGGCAAATGGGTTTTAGCACGTCGTATGTAATAACGTAGGGATCTGTTTCCTAAGTGAACTCCGGGAGCAGCGGGTGCATTTTGAAAGTTGAAACACATTCACGACCGAATTCATCCTGATTGCTCGCCGCTGCGCGCTAAATACCTGTTTAGTGATTCCGCCGCTGCGTGCCACTTTCACGGCAAAAATCTGTCGAACATGACCGAAGCTCGATTTCCAAGCGAATCAGGGAGCACCTGACAATGCGCACCTTTTTTTATCCCAAACCGATTATTCTATTCGTTTAATTCCTTTCTAAAGATTATGCGCAATGCAATTAATTGAAATTGTATGTCACTGCGTTTACGTGGAAACTTTTATTCAATCCAATCATTAACACTAGAAAGACTGAAATTTAGTATATACCTATATTGCCGAAAAGCAGTAAAAATGACTGCATTGTGAAAGAATAATGTGTAAAGAAATTTGTCTAAAATTAATTTTTAATATTTTTTATATTATTTACAGTCATATAACAAGTTATTAGTAAATGTTAACAATAAAAAAAATTTACTTCGCTTGGGAAAAAAAATAATTTATGCATTATTATTTGTACATTTGCCCAAAAGCAGTCAAAATGACTTCCTTGGGCAATCTAGTGTTAATAAAAGCAAGTGTTTCTATTGCTACAAGGACATATCTATAATAATACCAGGCTGATTGCACGGAGAATAATTTGGTTAAATTAAATATGAATTTGTTTTATGAATAGAGTAGTGAATGAGATTTTGAAAGAGAAAGGTGCTCGAACCCTTTCGCCACGATTTTCTCGGAAAGGTATCGATCACGGATGAGATCGAAAAAGCGTGACGGGGTCGCGGGTGTGCTCGCTGAGCGCAGGTAAGTAACGGCTCGGCGCGCGCGCTCGCGTCTAAATTCATCCGTGATTCGTCGCCGTCCTAAACGAACAGACATACGTACATGTAGCACTGGTGCCGTGGCCCCGTGTGCCCGCTCTCCACGGAGGAGTTACTTCCATGACAAAGGCCGGTCAAACCTGCCTGACAACCTGTAAAATTCCTATGAATGAGCGCAACCTTCTTCTTCGCCTCCCCCTCCTCCTCCTCCTCCTCCGATTCCTCGTCGTAGTCGTCGTCGTCGTCGTCGTCGTCTCTTCTCTGGAAACCAGCGGCGGCGTGTGTCCGTCCGGGGATCTCGTTTTTTTCGAGAGTGCGCGCGAGAGCGAGCGAGCGACTTCGACCTCGTCCGTTATTAAATTCCTCGACCTCAAGAAGCTGGGATACACAGGCTCGGTCCCCGCCACGGGATGAAAGGGGAGACCCTGGTGCCACGTGACACACCGTCCTGATGTCTGATTCTCTCTTTCCGTGTGACTCCGCTTACCTGGGCTCCAATCGTAAAAACGCTACAATCAGAAATACAGTTCCTCCGTTTGAAACATAAAAATATAACAAACGCTGTTATCATTGGTACTTAGAATTACTCATAATTATTTATTATTCATTTAGTCAGATTTTTTCCATACGCATGGAAATGAAGAGTACAAGGAAACGTGTTATTAAATAAAAGTTGAATACTGATGTTTGGTTTTATTAGATAACTGATGAATGAATTTTGATTCACTTCTTAACAGTTGCCGTTGATATTTATAAGTACTTACAATTAAGTATTCAGTTGGTAAGATTTTTGCGATAGGCATGGAAATGAAGAGCACGAGGAAAGGTGTTATTAAGTAAAAGCTGAATGGTGCGTTGAATGTTGACTGTTGGTTTTATTGGCTAGCTGGTGGGTGAGTTTTAATTGACTTCATGGGCGTGCTGTTTTACGATAGTCCTACGGTAATAAAAGTAACGGGCAGAGAACAAATTGGTCCCCGGTCCAAAGTAAGCGTGGCTCTTAGCAGGTTGTATTTTATACATTCAAATGAACATACCGCACGGATAAAACAGATATTCCCAAGGAAGTCTCGCTGAGTTGATTAAAAAAGGGGCATAAGATCGGAAGAATCGTTTCGTTCGAACATCAATTTCGTTCCGATGATTGAAAAAGAAAAACGAATAATGGCAGAGGAAAAAAAGGCGATGGTTTTAAGGACACTGGAGGCATTAACGAGGTGGCGAGGAGCAGGATTATCCACGAGGAGGAGGAGGTCAAATACATTCTCGGTCGTCAAGGTTGCACAACCGGCCGCCTAGCTAGCGTCTCGTCGCGTCCACCTCGCGGCTCGTTCCCTCGGACTCGCGCGCGCGTTACGCATTTGCATAGGTCGTACGATCTTTCAAATTTCTAACTCGATTGCCGCTATACGTCCAGCTCCTGCCGGCCGGCCGGCCGCTCGGCCGTCCTTGCCGGATGTCTCAATTTTCCGTGCGGTATGCAACACTACGTATGACTAATACGTCCGCGTATCGCAACGAGCCTGAAATGGCAATCGCGCCTCGCGTTGCGACAGTCCGCGCTGGCACAACAGAAAAAACAATGTCCGAGAGACGCGCCGGAGAACGCCTTGCCTTTCGTTCGCTTCTTACCCGGTCACCGCTGGCCTTTTACACGTGCAAAATACGACCTGAGAAACATAGATTTCAATCCTAATACAATTACACCTTTCCCGAGACTCGAATACGAACGATATGAAATAATCTTTACAATCAGAGTTAAATAAAAACAGATAGAGGATTGTTTAACTGGTTCCTCGCTGGAGAAACCAGCGAGAGTTTCTTGAAGCATATACCATTTTAAAAGGCAGGTGTTCCCTTGCGAAATTGTCACCGTTAAAAAAAAATGATTCTTTGTTACACCTTTTACTCGAGAATAATTACGCACCCGCCGTGGCGTAAAAACGCTCGCTTTAATACTAGTATTCCCGGAGAGTTACGATACTGGTTTGACAGTATCATAAAACAAGCGATATACGCGGTGGATTAAATTGATTTTTGCAATCAACAAATAACGTGACCGTCGCGAAAGCAGGTGTTTTGTTTTAAACGCATTGTTGCAACGCGTCAGACCGCACGGTTTAAGATGGCCGTATATTACGCAGCTTTTAAACGTTCAGGATTACTGCGAACGCTCGCGCGAACGTAAGTAGATACGTACAGTCGGCCGGGCCTCTTATCCGCGAATCAGCCGCTTATCGAGTTGTTTTCCCGTACGAATGTCTCCCAGTCGTATTTAAAATTCAACAAGAATCGGTGTTTACGATAATGTAGCAAGCGCGGGGAATATGCTTGGACGTTTGAAAATACGTAGACGCGAGGAGGAAGCCGGCGGAAAGAAACGTCGCCCGTGGTATTACGTAATGAAATAATTAGCAGAACGATTGAGGCGTCGCGCGGCATCTGAAACGACCCGTGAACACCGTCCCTCCTCGTTGAAACAACCGAGGCAACGAGCATCCTCGAGCGCATAATACGCTCCATTCACGATAATAAAAGAAGAACCAGTATACAAAACCATCAACCTACGCTGTTCCCCATCAAGCTCGATTAAACAGACTGAACAAACTCCATTCCGCTTCGATCAGCCGAGAAAGCGGCGGTGGCGGCGGCGGCGGCGGCGGCGCGACGATCTCCAAATCGTTATCTTGACACGCGTGCCGCGTGCACGCGCGCGCATTGCGCAACCACCGGCCAGAGCCCTTACGTAACGAGCGTTACGTTAGACGTTTGGTTACCGGCAGATCCGCGCGGTTCCAAAACCCCGCGTCGAACAGAGATGACGACGCGAAAACGTGGAGGTCGCCGAAACAATCGAATTATGAGCCGCGCCTACGGCAGCAGGAAACCAAGTGAAAGTACCACGGTGACGCGTGAAAAAGACCCGAACGCATCGCGATACGTTCGCGTATTATAACCGCGCCGGAATACGTACCGTCGAAGGCTTCCAGGGCCGTGCAAACCCGGCTGCCTCGCCGTGAGAACCGATGTCGCCCTGGGAAACGCGATACACTCGACAGCCAGCTGAGAATCAGTAGCGTGTGACAAAGTCTTACAGAGTCTTCCAAAATCATTTTCGATTTATTTCATTAATAAATAATCACATAACGAAATGCCGTTTGATTTACAAAATAAATACATTCTACAGATTTTCGTCCTAATTACACGAAATCCTGGATAATCGTGGAAACTATTGTGACACGCATCCGGGGCAAACGTGATCGAAAGAACATCCGGGCGATTCCAATTTCCCGTCGTCGTTCCAGTTCGCGCGACATTAAATAGGGCGTCGAGGACGGTTTTCAGTCGGGCACGGCGCAGCGTCTCACGGTCTCCACCCACGCCCCGGTGCGCTCGCCGAAGTAGCTCGGAACCCTTCTCCACGGCACTACGCATCGAGATTCTTCCTGGTATGCGCCCGCGTCGGTGCTCACGTGAACGCATGCATCATTCGCTCGTAAATACAACAGAGCGCGCCCGGTTCCCTGCTCCTCGCCGGCGAGCGTGCACGCGCGCGGAACGCGCACGTACTCTCCCAGCGCTCCTCCTTTGACTGCCGCGTGTACGTACACGTATTCGCCGGCGGTTCCTCCGTGTGCGCTATCAGTACCGATGATAACGAGCACCGACAGCCAGATAAGCCGCGCAACGGCGGGAGGAGACTTTCCTCCCGAATCAGCACGTCGAATTAAAATGCCTCGTCACGAGTCGTGCACCGGACTGATCTTGAGAACGTCCGCGGGCCACGGCGGACTTTATAAGGACGCGAATTAATTCAGCTATTTTTATAAATAATGTTAATCCGCTTATCAGCAGACTGGTGTTCGATTCCAAATGTATTAATAATTTCATATGCAGAATCCTGATTTGAGACAACCGAGTCTGTCAGTATATTTGTACATAAGAAAAAAGGATATAATATATA
>NW_017143331.1:46797-49167 GCF_001652005.2 Ceratina calcarata
ATGTAAGTGATAAGCACTTCGAAGAGTATAAAGAATTCAGCAAACAAATTTGATACGACAGACCTACATATTTGATAGACTGGGGGGAACGTAATGGAGAACCTGCACAAGATTCGGTGTCATATCGTAACAACATTAGCCGAACTGTAACCTAGATACCGTGGCCGCGACGCGAAATACGTGATCCTCGAAAAGCGCCTACTGTAATGCAGGAATTTTCATAATGCAGAACGCGGAACACTTTGATAGAGCTGTGCTAGAGTTGAAACTGGAGCACCGTGGCATAAGAGTATCGAACCTGCCGCATAACCGTGCTGGGGAAATAAAAAGAGATGGAAAATCAAAAATCAGCCATCATTCATATTTATAACAATAAAAATAATAAATTTTATTTCTTTAACAATTAATAGAAGAAAAATTCATATATACAGAATTATGAAAGAGTTTATAGTAATTTGTTCACGTTTGTTCCTGTGGAAATATTTTTAGTAGTTCTAAATGAATTTCTTTTGAACAACCGAGTGAGCGTTAATTGGGCCAGTATAAAATGGCAAAATCACTGCGTGGTAACGAATAATTGAGAAATTCAGGTTTCTCGTTCGTTGTATCGTTCGCAGTAAGAAGGGAACAGGATCGAACGTCAGGAGCCGAGGCGAGGTCACTGAATAGCTTAAAGGTCGACCGCCTATATCCACCGGAGTGAACAATATCCCGTGGGAATCCTTTTCCTGATTGAAGGAGGCCGCTACCGTAGACCCCGTTGTGCAGTTGCGTACAGTGTATACTTTTCCACGGGGCGCAAGACACGAAATCCAGTTTTCCTGGAACCCCAGGCTTGAGAAAAATTGAATAGAACGAAATTATTGAGATAAAATCAATGCATCTGCATTGATAAAAATTATGAGAATTCTTGATGAAAGTTTAATAATCTGTTAAACGGTCCACGGAATTCGTCGCGAATAATCGAATTTACGGTTGAGAACGGCTTCCCTTTCGCTACTGCAGTTTTAATGAAGAAACGTTCGGGATACATGCATGCTTTCATCCGATGACTTCACGCGATCTTCGCGCCACTGGACTTCACCGCAAATAGAGTTTATCGTATCTTTCCTCTCCGTTGGCTGGCTTGCAACGGACCGAGTACTACGATTACGCCTAGCGAATATTGTTAGAAAAGTGTTCATCCCGAGATGCTTGCGAAATTTTTTAAGGGCCTAACAGTTCGAGGATCATTTATTTGTTTCAACGTGGGTTTGGTCGCAGCGAGCTGAGATTTGCTCAACCATATCAGTGCACGTCTAACTGCGAGGAAAACGTTTGTACAATGGAAAGCGCGTCGTGCTCCAAAATTGGCACTACGTCCAGTCGATCGCGCGCACGTTCGCATCGTGATTAGCGTTCCGGGGCGAGGGGGCGAGGTAAGGGTGATGATGACTGTAGAAGCGAGCCGATAGAAGATGCTTTCGAGGTCGCTGTCCACCCTGAGGTCACCCTCCTGTATCGACCGAACAATATCCGATGGGAACCCTTTGACCGCTAGCGAGAAGAGACCAACGGGGAACGGAGAACACTCTCGCGATCGCGAGGATGCGAGAAAGAGACCGTGAAAAGGAGGCGAACGGAAGGGGGAGGGAGACAGGTAGAAATATATATGGAAGGAGAGGAAGAAGCGGCAGAAGAAGAAGAAGAAGCGGTGCGATGAGGAGGATGAAAGGAGAAAAGAGAGGCGTGCTAGCTGTTCACATTACCTTACTTACTATACGGGGTCAATGCCACCGCGTCCGTCCCGCGGCCCCACTTCACTTCACTGGGCTTCACTCGACTCCCCCTTTCGCCTGTTCTCTCTCGCTCACCGGAATCCCTCCCGTTCGTTGTATCCTACACTCGTGATTTCCCTCTCTGTCCCTCGTTCCGGCGTTCCTCTCGAGGCCTTCCCTGCCCTCCCCCTCCTGTCCGCCCGTCGCTGCGCCTCTCGCGAACACCGAGAGCACCACGGTATGTATACACGCCGTTCCTTCCTCTTCCTTCCATCCACGCCCGATGCTCACCGTGTCTCCTTCTCCTTCATCGGGTACTGCCGCCTTACCGCCTCCTTCTCATCCTCGTTTCTTCTCTTCCACCCGCCGCTTCGCTACTCCTCTTCGCCCGCGCGACACCCTCGCGCACCGTCTTCCTCCCATGCTCCGCCACCCCCACCGACATTCTCATCGACCGTTCGTGTATAAGAGCACAGAGAGTGGCTCTTCGGTATCGTCTCTCGACTCCTTCCCCCGCCGCATTACTTTTCTTCTTTCTTTCGCCCGGCACCGATCGTTCTTTACCTTCTTTCTTTCCTTCTTTCATTCTTTCTCCCCCGCCCCGCCGCTCGAC
>NW_017143331.1:50723-67888 GCF_001652005.2 Ceratina calcarata
GGTCTCTCGCTGTACTCGCCGCTGGTACACGCCGCACGCTGGTACTCCTCTGCCTGTTTCTTCTTCTGTTTCTTCTTCATCGACTCCTTCGTCCTCCGCAACGTCCCGTCTCCTTTATCCCTTCGGGGTCCGACCAGCGCGGCCGGTATAAACTATTCCAAAAATTCGTGCTGTTATTATTATCACTTAACCGTTCCCAGCAGGGCCGCGCTCGCGCGCTGCGAGCACAATGCGAGACTTTGTTCGCGGTGCCCCGATCCAGGAGTCCGGCTCGGGCGCCGCGCCGAGAAGCGGTGTTATCTCTTTGGTGGTCTCTCTCTCACGGGTCGAATCGATTTTACGAGGAGAGTTCCTGCTCTCCTTCTCCGCCCTCTCTCCTTCGCCGCGTTCCTCGTTTCTTATTTTTATATTCCCTTTTCTCCCTTTTGTAACCACCCCGACCGACGACCGTCCGTGCCCTCTTTCTCTGTATTCTTTCTTTCATTCCGCGATCGAGGGTGAGGAAGGATGAATGATCGTTACGAAGCGAATACTCTCTCCCTCTCCTTCCTTCCGTCAGGTTCGCTCTTTTAAGTCTCTCGGCCGGATCGAAAGAAGCCGCGTTACCCCGAAGACCTCCAGTCCGTTTCCACGAAGAGGCAGCCGGGATCAGAGACGCTCGCGACACCGTCGGCCCCTCTCGAGATCGGGTGCACCCGTTCCGCGGATAGAAAATCGACGCGGTTATTAAAAGAAAACCGGTTCCGATTGGCGAACGATCGATAATTTCAAGCCGACTATGTTGAACGCGCCGCGATGGATTGTTTGAGTCGTTGATCGATGCGTCACGGTAACCTGTTCGCGCTTTCGCAGCAGGAAATCGGCTACTAATTACAATAGCTGCTGAATCGCGTGAAAATTCTCACTGCGTCCCGAAAATTTTCTTCACCTTTCACCTACCGCAGATCATTCCTACGTTGCATCGTAGTGTACATATATTTTACTATTTATAGATAATGTTAATCTATTCAATTTCATATTAATTATTCTATCGTTGATGTAGCACATTTGTAAATTAAAAAATTTACATATCATCGATGAGTTCTATTCTCGTCTGTGCGAGTCGATCTGTAGATTCGTCTACGTCGTCCTTCATCAATTCGCGGGTAACAACGCGATTGAATTATCTATAAATGTACGTCGTTTACACATAAATAAGAGTCTTTTTACGTGGGTGACGTCAACGATAACCGTAGCGAACTGCGTAGCATAAATTTTCCCGATCGACCTGTACCGGCGTGGGTGGCTTCTGTTGCATTCTACGAATCTACGTCATAGTTCATTCATTCAGCTACTGCTATTAAAGCTCAAAGTTACTTGCTGCCACCTCTAATTTTACACCCACCCGGCGGTGTCGCGAGGATGATGCGGGGGATTCGCCCATTTCGCCGCGTCGAAGTCGTTCATTTCTCGGATCTCCCGAAACTACAGACTGCTAGCTTCAATGAGTCGAACGTCGATATCGATTCATCGAATATATGAATAATCTTCACAATTTATGTAAAACATAAGTACTATAATAAATCAGTAATTATGTGTTTCATTTCTATAAAAAACAATAAATTGTACACTTTTCTTTATATAGTAAAGAAAATTGATATATTTTGAAAATGAAAATGTATTACTGAATCGAAATCATTGATTTCTCGAATCCTCAGTTTATCAACGCCAATGAGTTAAACTTTAATTATCAATCCTTCAATCCTCACAATTTATGTAGAACGTACTAAGTATTGCAATGAATCAACAATTGTTTGTTTCATTCCTATAGCAAAGAATCAATTATCAAAAATATTAATAATCAAAGGAAAAAATTATGTAAAACGTACTAAGTACTGCAATGAATCAACAATTGTATATTTCATTCCTATAGCAAAGAATCAATTTTATGTTTCATTCCTATAGCAAAGAATCAATTATCAAAAATATTAATAATCAAAGGAAAAAATTATGTAAAACGTACTAAGTACTGCAATGAATCAACAATTGTATATTTCATTCCTATAGCAAAGAATCAATTTTATGTTTCATTCCTATAGCAAAGAATCAATTATCAAAAATATTAATAATCAAAGGAAAAAATTATGTAAAACGTACTAAGTACTGCAATGAATCAACAATTGTATATTTCATTCCTATAGCAAAGAATCAATTTTATGTTTCATTCCTATAGCAAAGAATCAATTATCAAAAATATTAATAATCAAAGGAAAAAATTATGTAAAACGTACTAAGTACTGCAATGAATCAACAATTGTATATTTCATTCCTATAGCAAAGAATCAATTTTATGTTTCATTCCTATAGCAAAGAATCAATTATCAAAAATATTAATAATCAAAGGAAAAAATTATGTAAAACGTACTAAGTACTGCAATGAATCAACAATTGTATATTTCATTCCTATAGCAAAGAATCAATTTTATGTTTCATTCCTATAGCAAAGAATCAATTATCAAAAATATTAATAATCAAAGGAAAAAATTATGTAAAACGTACTAAGTACTGCAATGAATCAACAATTGTATATTTCATTCCTATAGCAAAGAATCAATTTTATGTTTCATTCCTATAGCAAAGAATCAATTATCAAAAATATTAATAATCAAAGGAAAAAATTATGTAAAACGTACTAAGTACTGCAATGAATCAACAATTGTATATTTCATTCCTATAGCAAAGAATCAATTTTATGTTTCATTCCTATAGCAAAGAATCAATTATCAAAAATATTAATAATCAAAGGAAAAAATTATGTAAAACGTACTAAGTACTGCAATGAATCAACAATTGTATATTTCATTCCTATAGCAAAGAATCAATTTTATGTTTCATTCCTATAGCAAAGAATCAATTATCAAAAATATTAATAATCAAAGGAAAAAATTATGTAAAACGTACTAAGTACTGCAATGAATCAACAATTGTATATTTCATTCCTATAGCAAAGAATCAATTTTATGTTTCATTCCTATAGCAAAGAATCAATTATCAAAAATATTAATAATCAAAGGAAAAAATTATGTAAAACGTACTAAGTACTGCAATGAATCAACAATTGTATATTTCATTCCTATAGCAAAGAATCAATTTTATGTTTCATTCCTATAGCAAAGAATCAATTATCAAAAATATTAATAATCAAAGGAAAAAATTATGTAAAACGTACTAAGTACTGCAATGAATCAACAATTGTATATTTCATTCCTATAGCAAAGAATCAATTTTATGTTTCATTCCTATAGCAAAGAATCAATTATCAAAAATATTAATAATCAAAGGAAAAAATTATGTAAAACGTACTAAGTACTGCAATGAATCAACAATTGTATATTTCATTCCTATAGCAAAGAATCAATTTTATGTTTCATTCCTATAGCAAAGAATCAATTATCAAAAATATTAATAATCAAAGGAAAAAATTATGTAAAACGTACTAAGTACTGCAATGAATCAACAATTGTATATTTCATTCCTATAGCAAAGAATCAATTTTATGTTTCATTCCTATAGCAAAGAATCAATTATCAAAAATATTAATAATCAAAGGAAAAAATTATGTAAAACGTACTAAGTACTGCAATGAATCAACAATTGTATATTTCATTCCTATAGCAAAGAATCAATTTTATGTTTCATTCCTATAGCAAAGAATCAATTATCAAAAATATTAATAATCAAAGGAAAAAATTATGTAAAACGTACTAAGTACTGCAATGAATCAACAATTGTATATTTCATTCCTATAGCAAAGAATCAATTTTATGTTTCATTCCTATAGCAAAGAATCAATTATCAAAAATATTAATAATCAAAGGAAAAAATTATGTAAAACGTACTAAGTACTGCAATGAATCAACAATTGTATATTTCATTCCTATAGCAAAGAATCAATTTTATGTTTCATTCCTATAGCAAAGAATCAATTATCAAAAATATTAATAATCAAAGGAAAAAATTATGTAAAACGTACTAAGTACTGCAATGAATCAACAATTGTATATTTCATTCCTATAGCAAAGAATCAATTTTATGTTTCATTCCTATAGCAAAGAATCAATTATCAAAAATATTAATAATCAAAGGAAAAAATTATGTAAAACGTACTAAGAACTGCAATGAATCAACAATTGTATATTTCATTCCTATAGCAAAGAATCAATTTTATGTTTCATTCCTATAGCAAAGAATCAATTATCAAAAATATTAATAATCAAAGGAAAAAATTATGTAAAACGTACTAAGTACTGCAATGAATCAACAATTGTATATTTCATTCCTATAGCAAAGAATCAATTTTATGTTTCATTCCTATAGCAAAGAATCAATTATCAAAAATATTAATAATCAAAGGAAAAAATTATGTAAAACGTACTAAGTACTGCAATGAATCAACAATTGTATATTTCATTCCTATAGCAAAGAATCAATTTTATGTTTCATTCCTATAGCAAAGAATCAATTATCAAAAATATTAATAATCAAAGGAAAAAATTATGTAAAACGTACTAAGTACTGCAATGAATCAACAATTGTATATTTCATTCCTATAGCAAAGAATCAATTTTATGTTTCATTCCTATAGCAAAGAATCAATTATCAAAAATATTAATAATCAAAGGAAAAAATTATGTAAAACGTACTAAGTACTGCAATGAATCAACAATTGTATATTTCATTCCTATAGCAAAGAATCAATTTTATGTTTCATTCCTATAGCAAAGAATCAATTATCAAAAATATTAATAATCAAAGGAAAAAATTATGTAAAACGTACTAAGTACTGCAATGAATCAACAATTGTATATTTCATTCCTATAGCAAAGAATCAATTTTATGTTTCATTCCTATAGCAAAGAATCAATTATCAAAAATATTAATAATCAAAGGAAAAAATTATGTAAAACGTACTAAGTACTGCAATGAATCAACAATTGTATATTTCATTCCTATAGCAAAGAATCAATTTTATGTTTCATTCCTATAGCAAAGAATCAATTATCAAAAATATTAATAATCAAAGGAAAAAATTATGTAAAACGTACTAAGTACTGCAATGAATCAACAATTGTATATTTCATTCCTATAGCAAAGAATCAATTTTATGTTTCATTCCTATAGCAAAGAATCAATTATCAAAAATATTAATAATCAAAGGAAAAAATTATGTAAAACGTACTAAGTACTGCAATGAATCAACAATTGTATATTTCATTCCTATAGCAAAGAATCAATTTTATGTTTCATTCCTATAGCAAAGAATCAATTATCAAAAATATTAATAATCAAAGGAAAAAATTATGTAAAACGTACTAAGTACTGCAATGAATCAACAATTGTATATTTCATTCCTATAGCAAAGAATCAATTTTATGTTTCATTCCTATAGCAAAGAATCAATTATCAAAAATATTAATAATCAAAGGAAAAAATTATGTAAAACGTACTAAGTACTGCAATGAATCAACAATTGTATATTTCATTCCTATAGCAAAGAATCAATTTTATGTTTCATTCCTATAGCAAAGAATCAATTATCAAAAATATTAATAATCAAAGGAAAAAATTATGTAAAACGTACTAAGTACTGCAATGAATCAACAATTGTATATTTCATTCCTATAGCAAAGAATCAATTTTATGTTTCATTCCTATAGCAAAGAATCAATTATCAAAAATATTAATAATCAAAGGAAAAAATTATGTAAAACGTACTAAGTACTGCAATGAATCAACAATTGTATATTTCATTCCTATAGCAAAGAATCAATTTTATGTTTCATTCCTATAGCAAAGAATCAATTATCAAAAATATTAATAATCAAAGGAAAAAATTATGTAAAACGTACTAAGTACTGCAATGAATCAACAATTGTATATTTCATTCCTATAGCAAAGAATCAATTTTATGTTTCATTCCTATAGCAAAGAATCAATTATCAAAAATATTAATAATCAAAGGAAAAAATTATGTAAAACGTACTAAGTACTGCAATGAATCAACAATTGTATGTTTCATTCCTATAGCAAAGAATCAATTTTATGTTTCATTCCTATAGCAAAGAATCAATTATCAAAAATATTAATAATCAAAAGAAAAATTATGTAAAACGTACTAAGTACTGCAATGAATCAACAATTGTATGTTTCATTCCTATAGCAAAGAATCAATTTTACAATATATAGGAGATGAACGGATTTTATTAACGTGTCGTCGGAAGAATACAGTAGACGATTCTCGATAAACGTTAACGCGAACAGGTCTCAGATGCATGAATCTCCGCAACCTTCCGCGATGCAAATGCAACGTGACCAATGTCAAGGCTGCGGCGGCGGCGGCGGCAGCGGAGGCAGCGGTAGCCGCGTTCACGAGTGCTGCAACAAATCCTCGCACATGCTCTGAACTCGCGAGCATAATTCCATAGCCGAGACGTCGGCCGCGTCGAACAAAGGTTCGTTTAATATCGTGCGAATTCCCACCAGTGCAATGTCGCCGCGATTCCATCTTCAACCGAAATCGTTCCGCCGCATGAAAATCAAACTTTTTTTCCAACTTGGTAACATTCCCAAGCCTGCTGCGCAGTACACTCGAGCGTAAAAGGACTCTAATCTAATCTAAGTATATAAGGGCTTCATTTAACATTCCTCTAGGCTAGAAGAGTAAATAAACTAATGTTAGAAACTTGAGAACGTTTCGTTTGTAAAATTATACAAATCTAACGAGAGTTATTGTGCGTATGTATTTCCACTCTGTTATTTGTTGTCGAGCGCTGCGAGCTGGCTAAATTTATTGACTGGAGATTACAGATATCGCGTGTTTGGGGGCCAGGCGATTAAGGCTATCGAATTTTGGCATCGTCCATCGGCTCGTTTCGTTCGTCATTTTTACCAGCCGAATGACGTTTCAATTAGATCCGAGCGTGACTTCATATTTTACAACGCGCAATACAAGACAAACATGGTCAGTTTAGAAACGTGATAAGTCTTACAAATCGTGCATTCGCTTATGTTATCAAACGCGTAAAAGGAGAAACACGATGAATCACGATGGCGCAGATAAAACGTAGACACTTTTTTTAATCGGTACGTTGATACGAACACCGTCGAGTCTAGAAGAGCTAGAAGAGTCAATTAATGGTAAATATTCATTGAATTGACCCAAGTGTTTATTGCCCGTTGCTCGTAAACTCTTCCTAAGCGTAATACCGTTCGCTGCTTATGCTAATGCAGCGCCGTTCTATTGAAAAACAACGATAGTCGTCGTCGTAAAGCTCGTGGCGACTGCAGTTTTAGATTTTTGACGAAATAATCAGTCGTGCCACTTGGCAATGAAAAGAATCATAATAAAACGCATTGTTCGTGACTTAAAAAGTTCAAATAATTTACGATCATGCCTGAACGACGTTAATTAAAATGTGAAACAGTGTAAAAGGCGATCTCGTACCAACGATTAAATTATCAGCACGAGGAGCGTCAAGATCGAAAATCAATTAAGATCCAATAAATCGTCGAGATAATTTTGGTGCACGCGAGATCAACGAGGGGAACGATGATCATGGATTCCATTGTCTTCCACGGCAACTGTTCAACGTACGCCGGCTCCGCGGCGTGCATACGGATCGTAGAACAGAATGGATACCGCAACGGGGAACGGGCAGACACGAAAAAGGGCATTATAGTGGCGCTAGCCGGTGGCGACAGCTCGTTGTTGCTCGTCGTCGTCGAAAATCCGTGAAGATGCGGCTGTTCCAGGAAGTAGGAGCCACGGGGATCATCGACCCTTCACGGCTATTTCAGTTATTTTGCAGCATGCAGCTATTTTAAATACATATTGTGGAGTAGAGGCGTACGAGCATGAACCATACGGAGGTAAGGACAGCGGAAGAGGGACGTAGCCGGGGAGAGAGAGAGAGAGAGAGAGAGAGAGAGAATGAGATAGAGAGTAGAGGAACAGAGAGCCAGATTATCTGAAGAGGAACGAGACAGAGCGTTGTAGGACGAGGAGGAACAGAGTTCGAATCGAGAAAGAGGAAAACGACTTCGCTATGGTTGAACAAGTAAAGGGAAACGAGAAAAGAGAAAGAGAGGCATAGAGGAAGAGACGGGGTGGGGATGAGGACAGCTCTCTTGGGAGGAAAGCAGTGAAAGAGAGCGAGATAGAGAGAGAGAGAGAGAAGAGAACGAAGAGTGGAGGCTGAGAGAGGCCAGAGGGGTTGGTATTTATAGCCAGCCCCGTCGACGTCGTCGTTGGCGTCGTCGCCGTTGTCGTCGTCGTCGACAGTCTTGACTCCTTGGTGAAATTTCTGGGAGGGGTGCACCCTCTCCTATCTCTCAGCCACTGAACCCCTCTCGCGCCGCACCCAGTCACTCTGTTAAAGGAATTTCCTATGATTAGAATGAGTATTTCTATACGACGCCCTGAACTCCGCCTATGCGTGTCTTAGAACCAGAATAATCCACCGAGTCGCCGTAACGATAGGCGCCTTCTATCTCGCGGGCGAACGGATTCCGCCAATGCCCAAATCAAGCTGCATCTCGTCAAGCTGCCAGTGATTATGGTCTCGTTGCGGTGAAATCCCGACGAATGTTACACGCGCTCAACGAGTGGAGTATGCACGCCTTGGTCTCGCCTCGAAGACTCCCCCTATTGCTCGAAATTACGCTTGAAGAGGGTGGATCGTCCGTGGCTAAGGTGCGGTTCAGAATTCGGTAGGGTCGCGACGCCTTCCAAGGGTGATACTCCAGTTTGGGGTTTCGATATGAAGAAAGGGATTTGCGTCTTCTTTTATTAATACTCGGTATGCTGATCCTCTTTTTATTTGGATGTACTGCCTGAATCATTCCACACTTCTCGACTAGTACTCCCGTTGCAACAGATCCATCGTCAGATCGAAACGTACATAATACAATTAGATTATCCAAACAAATTTTCCACGGGCGTGAACGAGGTCAGTCTGGGAATTCGCGTTTAAACATCATCGAGAACCACGAAACCGAACAATCGACAAACGGAAAGGCAAGAACAATCCGGCGCGCACACGACGACGGCGAGAAGGACGCGGATCAAAGGGATTCCCGTGAAAGGGTGAGAGAGCGACGTGGAAGCAGCCGAGTCGAGCCGAGAAGTTGAAGAAGTGGCGTTCAGACATCTAACGATTTATAAAGCGGAGAATGCCTTCGGTCTCTCTCTCTCTCTCTCTCTCTCTCTCTCTCTCTCTCATTTTCCCCGCCTCGCGTCCCGTTCTCCTTAGCCCGTTTTCTCTCTTTTCCTGCTCGGGTCGAGGAACCTGACGAACGCATACCGTACGAGTTAGCATAATTGACTGCGTACGTTAATCGAGCGGTCATGGAAGAATGCCCCGCGAACGTTTTCGAGCGGCGCGGCGCGCAACACCGTGCCTCTTTCTCCCTCGCGGAGACGCCTGGCTATTATTTTCAAGCCGGAGTGAATCGCCTCGCTCGCGGACGTTTCGCGAGGAGCAGGGAAAAGAAAAGCGATCCGAGTACCACCACCAACGGCGGCAACAGCACCGGCAGCAGCCAAACTAACAAGCTGGAATGCATCGCGCCGCGGGTCACCGTTTTCTTTGCGGTACCACGAGTAGAAAGGTGGATGAGCGTCCTTATTTTACAGTGTCGTGCCTCTTCACGGTCACTTGCGATCGTGTAAGCTGACCGAACCGCGAATTGTCCGAGCTGACCGACCATTCCGTGGAACGATCCCAGTCACGGTTTAACCCGTTACACCGATGCCCCCCCAGTCGCATGTTGGTTTTTCCCTAGATTAGACTACCCGAGAGAGTCAGGGACGATGGGTAATTTTGTGGCGTGCCTCCGGTGGTTCACAGCTACCGGGGTCCGCCCCGAACTTTCCTCATCCCCGCACCCTCCGGTTTGCTTTTACAATTATTCACTCGCATCGTTTCACGTCATCGTTATTCAATTTATAATTACATTCACATAATTAAGAGGATCGCTGGCATTTACCTCGGCCAATTTCGAAACATGTAAATAGCGGCTCGAGCCAAACGAACAATCGTGTACCAGATCCTATCGAACCGATTCGTTGTTCGCGGTTATCCGGTTCACCGTGGAACGGAAGCCTCCCAGATGGAAAGTTGGCCGAAGACGCGTGAACGAGCGCGTCTCTACGTATGCATGTGTACATACCCTCTCCGCGAACATCGGCGTTAACGAGCGCCGAGCGAGCGTCGTCGCCGAGCGTGGAACAAATTAGCCCGTAACCCCCGGGGCGCGAGATCATCGTCGCGGTCATTAGTATGCCGCGGGTGAGAAGATTCCGCGCGAATCAATTCGACGATGCGAGTCGTATGGTTGATAGAAAAGAGGAAAAAAGGGAAAAATGCACGCCTAGCGTGCTTTCGTATCGGCAACGTGGCGTGCGAGCCGATCTGACACGACCACCGATCATTCCTCTTACCTCCCCCCGCGGGCTACAGGGTGTATGAAAAGTAGCATTCGCAACCCCTCGCGTTGAATTTAATTAAAACACGATTTTTATTTCATAAATCGTTTGCAAATTTCAGATCATATTTCCGAGTCAGACGCGTCCTAGGTTATTTACATTTTGTTCATGAAACATTGGATTTATTAAATTCAACGGCGTGTAAAAACAGTTGCATTTAAATTTAAAAAACAAACGACTTTGTAAAATAAATTGGAAATTCATTTTCCTCTCGTGATAAAATTGATACTCGCGGTAATAATGAACCGTATCGGTGCTGCATCTCATTTCACGCAGAATCGAGGCGGATTCGTCGAACGCGAATCTTCTCGGATTATTCGAATCAGCAAAATATTACCTTTTCGAAACGGGGAAAACGTACTCTGGCGTGCGTGGTCGAACCGAGCAGGGGGAAACGCGGAACGCCTCTAGTATCGACATTCTAGCGCTTGCGTCGTTTTATTTTTGCACAACTCTAAGGAGACTAATCGTTGAAATATTTAATGCCGCCTAGGAATCGTAATCGATTCGAGTTACGGACGAAATCAAGCCGTTTTCTCGCTGAGTTCCCCTCGCCCAGTCGCGCGACCTACCCTCTTTTTTACGAGCATGCAGTCTTTGTGTCTCCAAAGGGTTAGGAGCAGCTTATACATATGTAACGGTCACAGGTCGCTTTATCTTTTATTAGGAATTGGACATTTATTCCGCACGAAATTTGTCAAATGAACCTCGAGTTAAAATTAGTTTGGATTTCTACGGACGTAATCAAAATGTTGGAACGAAGTTGTTTGATAAAATTCGGTGGGAGCGTAAAAACTGGAAGCAGATCGGAGTGTAACGATGAAAATTCGAAATCAGGCGGTGGTCGAATCCCAATTCACCATCCGGTCTCTCGAGGGTTACGCCGAGGTAAAACCAGGAAGTTACTTTTCAAACACCCTGTGTACCTCTCCTTTTCCCTTTGTCTCACTTTCTCGGGTGAACTGGCTGTGTATAGACCTGAGCTCCCTTTCTAGCCGACCATCCCTGTCTCCGTCTCTCTCCACGCCAGGCCCTTCTCGCCCAACGATCCTAACCCCTAACCAAAACCTGCACCCCCGTTACACTCGACTCTCGTGAAAGGTTTCCCTCTTCCCCCACCGTTCGTCTCCACCTCCGCGTCTTCTCCTCGTCGCCGTCGCCGTCGTCGACGTCGTTGTTCCTCTCGCCTCTCACTCTCTCTCTCTCGGTCTCACCCTTAAACCGCGACGGCTAGAACGGTAGAAGCTCGTGCTCCTTTTCCACCAGTGAATCCCTCTTTTCCCTTCTACTTCACCCAAATCGCATTCCTCTCTTCACTCTAAGCCATTCTCTACCCTTTCCTCCTCGACGACCGTCGACCCGCATAAGCGTTTCTCTCTCCCTCGGCCTTGTTCTCGCCCCATCCTCGTCCCGCTTCGTGTTTTTCCCTGGCTCTCGCGCGCCTCGACGCGCCTCGCTCTCCCATTTCTTGGAAAAGTTCCGTGCTTTCTGCCCGTCGCGGCCGCCGCCACCGCCGCGCCGTCGTACCTTCTTCGCCATACTTTTCCACGCTGCGACGGAATCCACTCGCCCCCTTTTTCTCTTTACCCGCTCGTATACGTGTACACGTACGAGCGTACACATAGACGAACGGGAAAGAAAAGTGACGGAGCCAATCTTTTGCTTTCCTCTCGATCCGCAGGATGCGTGTTCGCTTTGTTCCCTCTTCTAACCATCCCCTCCGATAGACGACCTTGCAGCGCGCAACGTTCGTTTGTCAACTGCCCAATTTTCTTTCTAGTCAACGAGCTTCTCCGAAATTAATCATCTTATTTCTAAAAGGTTGCAATTTTTGTCGGCGACTAATGTCCGTTCATCTAGATTACAAATTATAGCTGTGTGAAATGTTTTGAAGGTTTCGAGGAAAGTCGTAGGTTCTCTTCGTTGAAATGTTTTCCACTCAACGGCACGTGAGACGATGACGCAAAGGAAAGAAGGGGCCGGCGTCGAGATAGAGCCTACCAAGAAAAACTGAAATTCTTAGAAAGCTAGACCAATGATCAGGCAGAAATTTTTAAGTTTCGAATTTTTCCGATGCCTTCTCGGAATCCATTAACTTTTCATTAAGTTAAAAATTCATTTTTCTCACATTCTTCGCTTCTGTTCCATGTTATAATTCATATTTGCAATATAAAGCATTTTGTCGAAAATTCTTCTTCTGGTAGAAAAGTATTTTCGTCATGGCTGCTAGACCAGGTAATCGATTCGTCTAATAAATTTTCTAAAAGGCATTCGTAAATAAACATCGCAGCTGTCACTTTTCGTAGTCGAAGACGCTGTTTTAAAATTAGAATAGCAAATAAACCGAAGTTTCTCTTGTCCTGTGCTGCCAATATACACTAAAACGAACAATCCGTATTTGCATTAAATCGCGATCGGAATATTAACAATAGAAGATTTCGAGCACGTTCGGAATCTCCGAATATCGATCACCCAGCAACCCGCTCAGACTAGGTGATTTTCTATTTCGAGCATGGTAGAAATAATGTCTTTCTTCCTTCGTTCTGAGGTTCCAGAGGACCTCAACCTGTAACTAAGTTCTTTATTCGACAACTTCCTCCATCTCCGACTACCTTCAATTTTTTTAAAAGCCCTCTCCCATTCAAAATATTTTCCCCCTCGCTATTATTCTTCCCTTACGTTTCTTTCATTTGATTTTCATCGAACTGCGACCGACTTCGACGATCTAATCAATACTTTTCCATTTACCAATAACAAGCTCTGTTAAATGGATGAAATAATACCCGCATGGGTTTCCCCTGTCTCGAAACGATCTCTCGGTCAATTTTCCCACGTCGAGCTCGTTTTCCATCGTCGAATTCGAATTCTTCCCAGGGACCTGCATCCTCGCCGTTGGTTCTCGCTCGCCTTTGCGTCATCCGCCTGCTCGAGATCTCGCTGGCAAAGGAGTCTTTGTAACGACAAACAAGGAGCCGTTTCATGGAATTTCATCGGATTATTTCGCTCTCTGGATAGGGAGCAGTCCCTTCGATTTCGCTTCGGAACACAATTTCCGTCCGCGCACACAATTGCTATCATTTTCCTGTTTCGGAGACTCGCTCAATATTTTCGGCCGCCCACGACCGCTTTCCCATTTCGGTTTTTCCGATCCTCCTCTCTGTATTTTACAAATTTTCATACACGTTTAATTTTGTTTTATTGCAAATCCAGTTTACACTCCTCGACAATAATTTAATAAAAATCCAAATGAAATAAATAAATATTTGTGAAATAGTAAATATGCATTTTGTCCAGAGGATAGTTTGTGAACGGTACGTTGTTATTGAACACACGACAAAACTTGCGAGCACGGCTTGAAAACCTCTTGAAAAGCGATTAGACGCGACCAGCCACCTGATCGGTCCATTCATCTGCGCAAACAAGCTTTTCTCCCGGTTGCGTCCTAATAACCGATCCCTGGAACCGCGCAACTCCCGTCCCGTCATGAGCCTTTCAATCTCGCTCGGGAATCCACCCTTTGGTCTCCTTTCTTCGCGGGGTTCACGGCTAATTTAAACCGGCCGTGGACCGAGCGCGATGCGGCGACGGGGCCAACGAAATGATCGGCGCCGATGCATTGTCGTCATCGTCGTCGTTGCGGCGGACTCGCTTCACGAATCGCCGGCGCGGAATAATTGGATCGCGACACGAAGCCAGAAACGTCGACGAGATATGCACGCCGCCGGACTAATTGGTGTTTCTGCCATTTTTAATAAGCAGCCTCCTCCTCCTCCTCCTCCGCCGGGAGAGAGGGACGAATTTTTAGATCAGGGACACAGAGGACCGCGCGGCGCACGTGATTGCAGAGGACGCGTCAACCCGTTTCTGCCGACTAATTGCGAGCATCGATGAGGCACACGGTAGCCCGGGCGGCGTCGAAAATTTTTCGTTCGCACCCTGACGAATTGTCGACTTGACCAGTCTGATTGGTTTCATCGCCCCCGGATCGATACTCAAGTTCTTCCGGCTCCGGGGGCTAGTTCCATGCAGGACGATGCTGCCGCCAGTGTTTGTCTGCGGATAGTTCACGGAACGTTTGACACTGTCTACACGGTGTCTACATTCCGCCTGCGCGACGGCAGTCCGGTCGAATCGTGACCCTTCATTACAGGAATTCAGCTTTTAAAACTCTCCACGAATGAAAACTGCATCTCGATTAACGTCGTTACGACCGTGTAAGTAACGAAGAGTCCTTTAATTAATTGAACTCGACGTGGGGCGGATGAAATGAAATTCAGTGACTATATAACGCTGACGACAAGGGGCAGAGGTGGCAGCTATCGTCGCGTAAGATTTTCCAAAGACGAAAGCCCCGCACTTCTGGTCGGTTACTGCGCAGTATGTATACCGATAACTGGAACAAAGCCCACTTTGAAAAGACGGCCCCAACAGGACCGGTTGAATGGACAGCTCACGGCTTAGGGGGAGTGGGAGCCAGTCGGGTGCTTGAATCATCCCTTGCCGCCGCCACCACCGCCGTTGCTGCTGCTGCTGCTGCTGCTGCTGCTGCTGCTACCCCCCTTTTTATTTCACCAGACCGGGGCTGGGGCTTTTACACGGGGTGAACTCGTGTTTATCTGCAGGGTGTACTTAGCTAGAGCTGCTGCAATATCCACAAAATCATTTGCCTGTATTATCTCGTTACGGTGGTCGAGAACTTTTTCATTTGCCACCGCGTAATTTAAATCTTCATGTAGTTAAAAGAAATTAACCCTTTGCATTCGATTTATTTTCTATAGTAAATCTAGCTCAAGTTATAATATGAATGTAAAACAGTAAACAGAGACACTACTAAAGAGTGGCAAACCCCGTATAATCGTTGGGAAAGCTAATGGGGCCCAATAGGGCTCAAAATACAGTCGGTAATCGACCCCGAAGAAGTCAGTAAGTGTCTATTGGACGAAGAAAAAGCTTTGGCAATGAACAATTTTATTTATTAATCAAGTATTGATGCTAGCGAAAAAATTTTTATACAGAAATTGTAAGCTCTGACGTCCTCTACAAGGAAGATTCTATGAATTTTTCTTCTAACTTCGATATTTAATGAGTTACATATGATTATATGGCNCGCGAAATCTGAAGGGGTACCCCTTGGAAAAATCTCGGAAAAATTGAAAAATTTTTTTTTGTAAAAATTTTGATAAATGCTTTGAATAAAAGTTGTAGGTACTATTATTATCTTCAAAAAAGGTCGTATACAATTTTCTCCTATCTCGAACATTTCAGGAATAAGCAATGAATTATTTCGTTCGCCAATTACTCTAGCAATTAGATTATACGGTCGATTCATCATCGTCAAGTGTTTTGCTTTCTATTCCTTCGGTGGCAATATGCTCCACAGACCGTCAAAAATTTCAGATACAATGTCCCACAAGGTTGCCGCTCTTCAGTAATTTCTCCTCGGTGGTATTAGTATTTACGATTTCACGGTAATATCTAAAGTGTTGGACTAAACAAGAATGATTCATTGCGTGCCATTTCGTCACTTGTTTCGGGTATCTTCGACAGGAAGTTGGAAGCGGTCACATTGCTGAAGAATTTACGGCCCGAGAGGACAGGTAGACGCTCCAGCGGTGGACGAAGCGTGCAGAAAGGATGAACGGCTCTCGCATTATTAAAATTGCAGGTCAAGAATAACTTCCTACCGTATAAGTCCGTCGCCCTACCCTCATCAGGACAACCTTGCCGTGCCGCCGACGACGTGACAGTCGTCAGCGAAGCCTGATGCAACGGTCGATGACAATTTTCAAACGAGCCTCAGCACTGGCGGTAGTAAAACAAACAATCCTTTCGCGCGACTCGTCCTCCGAGCGAGATCCGATAAGGTTTGAAATATTGAAATTAATAACCGTAAGCACTTCGTGCCGGGGACGTATTGGAAACGAATAGCACGTTGGCCGGCGTTGAAGGATTGATAAAATTTCTCGTGAATATCAATTTTTCACGTTTATTCGACGCGGTGCAATTACATAAAAGACGAAACAAAACCGGGGAGAACAGTGATCGTAGATTAAATTCCACGTCTAATTATAAGACAGCTCTTTTTTTTTATAGGTTTTATTGATACTTGAAAAACAGCGAGGACCACGCGTGTGGGACGTGATATTTGCGCAGGTTAATGCGGCTGACGTTCCGATGCTATTCCCGTACGTCAAAGGGTTGCGTAGGAAATAAATAAATGGCAAGGCTCGCAACGTAAATAGGGTCACTTTATTTAGAACTGTATTAGGCGTAATCGATGGCGAGTAATAACGAATGCGGGGCAACCGGCTCGACTTTTAGCAGCCACCGTGAGTGCCTTCGAAACACGATAATTACTCAAAACGCCGTCGAAAAGGCGTGACGATTCGGAGCGTGGGTCCCCGAGGTTCTCGAACAAAGGATCATCGAGCGTTTCCCGGAGCAAGTGATTCAGAGCATGATAACATTTCGGACGATACGGTTTATCTGGCGAGTTTCGAAACGGCGTTGCCGATAGGATCTGACGTCGTCGATCGAGACCGTTGATAGCCGTCGGAGGAAAAGAGAGAAAAGGATGACGCAAAGGTACCGCGGAATTTCGTCATTTTGAAAATGACCGGGCAACCCCCACCCCCTCCGG
>NW_017143331.1:68738-74167 GCF_001652005.2 Ceratina calcarata
CCCCCCCTCCGTCGGCCTCCTCCAGTGCCGCGCTTTTAAGCCGCTTTTGTTTCGCGGCGTGTACACGCAAATGAATTTATGCACCGGGCTACGGTCAGCGACGAGCGCGGGCACGCCAAGCCAAACGCGGGCACAGTTATTCGCGTACCACCCGTTATTCACATGGTAATCAGAGTGTTAAGCAATAAATTACCTGCATTACTGGGGAATATCGATTCGGCTACGAAGAGAGGGCGTACGCGGCCGCTGCAGTTCGATGCAGCTTTGCCGTCTGTGCCAAAGGTTGAGTGCTGCACCCTCGCCCCCTCCCCCTCTTCCTCCCCCCTGCAATAACCAATTTCTAGGGGATGAGGTGGAGCAGGAAGCGTCTTCTCCAATTTAACTTCAAAGAGAAATCTCAACAAATAATCCCGAAAAACTCGTCCCTAATTCACTCTTTGATTGAACATGCGATTAAAAGGGGTCGGTCTAAAATCTTCTAGTTACCAGTAATGAAATTAATTGATTCTTGTTCGAGGAGCAATGAAAAAGTTCAGTCCTCAAGTAAATGATTCGAAGACATAGTTAATATTTCGTTGAATTTTCAAGCGTTCGTACTTTGCTCGACATTGTAAAACACGGAGAATGATGTCGTTACGTAATGTCGATGCATGCGATAGGAATGAAGAGAATTTGCAATAAGGACGAACACTGTTATCTAATCGCTCATCCGATCTAACTTCTCACGAGCGAGCAAAGCGACCTTTTCTCCGGAGTTCGCCACGATTACCAAATCCGCTTCCGCGTTACCACTTTTACGTGATCAACGCGCCCTTCGAACCTTTCCCCGTTCGACGAACACTAATTAACGCGTTAAGTGCTAATGAAACCTATTCCAATATATTTCTCGAGAAAGTATAAGCTCGGACACCAAAAAATCGTGGCTTTCTAAATAATAGCAGTATGGCAGCCTCCGTTCTCCAAGTGGACATCTTCGAGACAAGAAATGCCTTCCACGCGGTATAAAAAAATTAAATATATTTCAGCGAATTGTCTTTCAATTTTAATTCATTCCAATCCTTTTTGATCGGAGGCTCGCAAAATGTTTATTTTATCGCAGAATGCGATCGACTCGAGGATAGGAACTGTTCGCTTTTACGAGCCCGACACTGACCTTTGGCACGTCGCAAGAACTCGGCGACGGGCACCGCGATATTCCGAAAGCCCCCTCCCCTCCTACTCCTCCTCCTCCTCCTCCTTCTCTCTCCCTTTCATATTTTCTTTTTTCTTGTCTTTCGCGCACTGCTACGGGAAAAGCGTAGTTTCGCGCCTAAGGTGGTAGCGCTGAGCGGCTCGCGCTGTACGCGAGCGCCGCTGTGTCCTTCGAAGGCTGAAAGCCTTCTGGTGCGCAGCCGCGGTAAATCATTCTGTCGCACGGCGCGTTATCCACGCGAGCGCGCGTATCCACGCGAGCCGAGGGATCCGCGTGTCAAAATATTGTTACCGGATTGATAATTAACCGGGATTCCGCCGCGCCGAGCCGCCGCGTGTGGCCACGGGAAAATTGCAGGCCCATGGAACCGGTCATAAACGGGATTATGATAAAACGCGGCGTTTCAGCTCGCGCCGAATTCACGTGAAATTTTCAAACGAATTTCGCGTGGATTCATAACTAGCGTAAATCAATCAGGATGTAACGTTATGAATTTAACAAGAATTGTATTTGTTAATCAAATTTCATATGCGATACGGAAATGATAAGAGAATTATGGATACTTTTGCCAGTTTATGCAGTTCATCCGAAGATTTCGAGATTTCTCACTGAAAACTCGATGATTTCGTGGGGTAACATGATCGCTCGTCGTATCCTCGTCACCTTGACCGATATTTCTGAGGCAGCGAGAGCTTATTTAGCATTATATTTGCTAACGTTGCACAGATAGACTCGAATTGAAAACGAAATCGTCGAAGCTAGTCAATTATTAACTAAGTTCAAGTTCGATACGATTGAGATAATTCTTTGTAAAGTAAATTGTGTTCAATGTTCGTTCTTTATTGAACTTTAACATTAATTTGCATAAAAATTAGCATAACTTATACGTCAACGACATTATTAGAAGACGGTCGAAACGTCGTAGATAATTGAATAATCTGCGAGACAAAGATGGTTCTCTATCGCGGTTATATTATTATCGTCAGTCCTTTGGTCGCGAGGTCGCACTTTCGTTTTCGCGTGGGGCAAGAACGACGACGATCTGCGGACGGCGGATTCGTTCGCCTAATCGAGCGAGTTAAGTGCGGCCGGCGAGCAAAAACCGGGAACGAATCGCGCGGACGAATCTCGAAAGTGCGACACTACAGAGCTTGACCCTCTTCAGCCGGTTTCCAAGTAATTGTCGCGGGATCGTCGCGGCAGCGTTACCTCGACTGTTGCATACGGAAGATAACGCACGCCCCGAGCATGTGACCGTCGCTTATGCAACCAATGATCGCTTCTTTTCTCTCCAGATATGACAAAGGATTAGCTCCGAACTCATAGTTCAACCGTTCACATTTTATTTAAATTTGTCTGCTTATCATTACCAAGTACCAGTTGAAATTATCAGTAATTGATTTTAATAAAAAGCTAATATGGAAAATGATTATTCATTTAATAAAGATGACGAAGTCTATTTGAATATTATGAAATATAAAAAAATTACAATAATTATATGAAATGTTGCATTGGTTTTTATTAACATTTATGCTAGGTGTATAATGCTAAGATAAATCCTTATAAGAATTCTGCAGGTGAGTAGAAAACTACATTTCGTTTCCAAGCAGTAAGCGTGAAATTCTTGAGCCCTGAAATGACCTGAGTCTAGTTCCTAAGAAAGAGATTATAGACCGTCGCCGAATAAGGCTCGGCGATTCTTAGTCCAGGTATCGACAATTTTTCGGGCGGTTACATTACGCTGGCGTCGAGAGTGGCTATGGCTATAAAAGCGTTTTGTCTACAAATGGACTATAGGAGAAACTAAGGCTCAACGCGGCGAGGATATAGGAAAACTGAAGAAAACCGTACGCCGAGCGGCGGTACTAAACAGCCTCGAGTATCAAATCGCTCTGAGCGAAGGACCATTTAAGGCCTCGCGCCATAAGCAATACCTCTGGTGATGAAACTCTATCTGCAATCGCGGCGGGTTCAAGCGATTAACGTATTAGAAGGTTTAACTCGATCGGCCGGGAGAGCCAAAGGAGTTTTTTCGCCGATCGTTTTGCGTTTTCCTCCCCACCAGCCGTTGTTTTTTTTTCCCCCCTTTTTTTTTTCTTTTCGCACTGGCTTGATGAATTACTTGGCAGCGGCAGCGTACAGGCACTCGGCGTCACAATCGACGAAATTATAGCGTGTGCTCGTCACGCGGCGGCTATCAGAGGTCGACGCTTTATATGCATTACTGGAAAACATCGCTGACGTCGATGGCATGCTAGTCGTTTGAAAAACGACACGGTGCATAAACCGAGTTTAATTGATTCTTAAAACCTTTTTAATTCCAAACCGAAAACATTACGTATTCTCTTTTTACTCGGCTAGCGTATAGAAACGTGGACGCGATCATTATTGAAAAGTATAATTTTATGTATTGCCACGAGATAAACGCCGCTCTACTTCAGTTGAATTATGCACGCGAGGCAGAGGCGCGTGCGCACCTTTGCACTCGCCGGATTTAAGATCGAGCATATTCCTCGATCATCATCGTTCACGGCGAAGTCAAATTACAATCTGCCGCGCGCGAACGCCGAGCGAGTCATCGTTCACTCGCGTCTCCGATCGCGTAATCACCGACCACGAGTCGGCGAGACAGAGGAAGAAAATATTATCGAAGTTAGTTTCAAATAACGAGAAGACGAAGGAACTCTTGACGCTCCTAACAGATGTATTATGACCGATTTCTGGCAACACTGTCATCGGCGAGGGTCAACTCGAAAAGCTACCTCTCTATTGTTCATCGGTTGTACGCTCGTCATAAATTTTATACCTTAAAACCGGGGGAAGGTGACAACCTCGGCAATACAGACATTTACGAAAGCATATAATAAAAGAACATTTACCTGAGTCGGTGTACCGTCCGTACTTAAGGGACGCGGACAGGTAGAGAAAAAGGAACTTACCGTTATACGCGGTCCTTGCGGAATAATCCTGGCTTTCCTGCTTATGCCTGAGTGTCCCTTTGTTACCTTACGACCAAGGATACTTCTAAAAATGAAGTTTCTCAATTTCCTAACACTGTAATAAATTCAGATGACGTCGTAATCGAAAATACGCTAGATTATGATCATTGATCAAACTATCATAACATTGCCAGTGCAGATTAAGACTCCGGTAAATTCGCGGATTTTCTCGAGCCACCGAAACAACCGGAAGAGACCATCGAATCCTCAATTAGCCATTGTAGACTCGCGCATCGCGGTCCGTTTCTCGGTTTCCATTGACTGCCGACCGTGCGTTATTTTAATTAAACGGCTCGCGTAAATAAACGCTATTGTTTAATACGTTGTGGTGACGCCACTGGATATATAACTCGGTACGGTCGTGAGAGCCTCGCGCGTGCGTTTCGAAGTACGAAGGAGAAGTACCGAGGGTGGGAAAAAGAAAGGCCGATTAACGGAAGGGAGAAGAGTGGAACGATCCCGAACGGAACGGTCGGACGGAGAAAGAAAGAGAGCGCGAGAGAGAGAAAGAGAAAGAGAGAAAGAGAGGTGAACTCCCAGGCACGGATTTAGGCGTGGGATGGTGTACCGTGGAATGGGTGTAAGGATGAGGGGCCCTTTCGCTCTCGATGCACGACAAAGTACTATAGTTCCCTGTTTGCCACCACGATGCGCAACCTACCCGTAATTTTTACGCATCGTACCCTTCCGCGTTGTCCCGAATCATTTTCAGCAAACATTTCACGCTTTCGTTGAAAAATAATTAACGGTAGATTAAACGCTAACGAACGAAAACGAAACCGATATATTATTACTCGTTTGCAACCGTGAAAAGAATAATCTATTCAGTTCTCCTTGTTTACTCGTTTAATACAACGGGATAACGTAAATTCAAGAGGGAGGTGGAACGGCTATTAATTTCTACACGATTTATTAAGACCGCGTGAATTTGAACTTCGAATATAATACGTCCGCTGCCTTGAAATACTTAAACTTTCCCCTACGCGGTGAACTCAGGCTAACACCCTCCTCGACGTTTGTTCTCGAGGTTGGCTGGGGTAAGCCTCGTGATGCATAATGGAGCTGCCCGATTGATATCCAAGCAACCGTCCGAAACTTCTACAATCTCAAATACAATGTCGGTTTAAACTGTGGGAACAATGAATCGGTCGCAGCGTGCCCATGAAACAAAGAGGGAGCTATTTAAAGCTGTACTCGAAATCGGCCCTCGCCGATTACCGTTATTAATAACATTTACA
>NW_017143331.1:74298-107505 GCF_001652005.2 Ceratina calcarata
TTATTATTATTATTATTAATAGACAATCGAAGCGGGAGATAAGTTAGTCGCAATTCCTATTGCGTTTTATTTTATTTCACGTCGACGCCGCTTGTAACCTGCGACAAGGCAACGCTGCGAACGATCTTTCGAGGCTGCCGCTGGAAAGACGTTTGAGATGACCGTGATTGTCTGAAACGTACACACACGTATCAATCTAAACATCCGTGACACGTAACGAGGACTCGAAGAGCAACCTCGTATTCATTGGCGCACAGATACAGAAGTAAGTAATGCGTGAACCGACCCATCTCCCTGTGTATACGCGCGCGCACGCACGCACGCACGCATGCACGCACTCCGAGCGTACGTATCGCACGTACACACGCACCGGCAGCTTAACGTGAAATCCCGTTTCAATATTACCAATTCTACGCTTGGATCCGAAGAGTAAATCGGACAGTTTAGTAAAAATAATAATAGATCTCGGCGAAATTGCCGACGTTTTTCCAATCAGTAAAAACGGCGATAGAAATCGATACGTTCTAATAAGCGAGGATCAAGCGTAATCGGCGTTATCGCCACGGTATTTAGATTTTTTGCCGATAGACGATTTACAAGGTTGTCCACAAATTGTTTAAGTAATTTCAATTTGCTCGACTAATCGATCCTGTTTGTAACAAGATCGCGTTAAACATCCCATTCGAGGCGATTGACTATACAGCGGGCGAGTGTAGTGTGCGCGCACACGATACGGCAACTATCGACAGAGGCACGCATACCCGTTGCTACATAAGTTCCGGGCGGCGCACGTAGAAATGCCACATGCACCTCGGTTTCGAAGGGGCTGCGTGTGCGTCCCGGTAGCGACAACAACAGCGCGGGAGCCGCCAAGAACGGAAGACGGAGGACGCCTGAGCGTAGATAGAGGAACAAAGAGAATAGCGAGAGACCGATAAAGAGAGAGAGAGAAAGAGAGTGCGTCACCGGTAAGGCGACGGCGAGAGAGAGACGAGGAGGGGTAAAGAGAGCGAGGGAGAAGGAGAAACGGACAGACGTGCTCGTTTCTCGAATCGAGCAGTATGCACGAGCACGGGTAGAGAGCGACGAGGACGGGCGCGGTGATGTTACAGAGGGGACCTTTTCCCTCTATCGCGTGGCTCCACCCACACGCCGCCACCGCCGCCGCGCCGTCGAGGCGCACAATCTGGCAACAGTGGCTCGCTATAACCGATATTGTGGCCGTGGATTGAATGGAGGGGAACTAGCTCAGGTCAAACCTCCCCACCGGCACGACAACCCCTCGGTTAGAGGAGCGACCCCTCGCCAGTGTTCACTCTCTGTCGTTTCTCACCCCACCCAACCCCTGACGCGTCCTTCTCTGTCTCTGTCCATCTGCCTTCTGCCTTCCTTCTCCTCCCCCACCCGGACGAACCGCATCCTCCCGCCCTCTTCCCTTGTAACCCCTTGGTTCTACGCTCGTCGCACTTTGCTCGCCCGTGTACCCCACCAACGATCCTGCCCAGAGACATGCGACTATCTGCGTCCCTCCGGAGCGATACACGCGTGCATATCTGTGTGCGTGCGTCGGTGGCGTTCGCCTGCGATAGCGTCGTGTGCGCTTACGCTTGTGTGAGTTAACTGCGCGCGTGTAACTTACTCCCACCACGTCAACCGGTCTCACCACTACCGTTAGTACCTTCGCCGTAGTCGTTGCTGAATACCTACCACCAAGCCTCTACGCGTATCCACCACACTGTGACATCATCATGCCTGCTGCTACTATCCACACCATCTCGACGTGAATTACCAACACACGTACAGACGGAACGTGTGCGATACGGGATCGTACGACGAATCGACAGACAGGGACACGCGCACACGAACGTGCATACAATATGCGCGCCGTTGGCTGTACGAGGAGACGAGCGCACACAGACGACGAGTCGAGAGAGAGGGGAGAGCGGGAATGAGAGAGACGGGTGTCACGGCGGGAGTAAAAGAGAGGTAGTGGTGGATGCAAGAGAGACAGACGTTGGCCCCAACAGCCTCTCACTAGACAGTATTACTTTCAACCGTTTAGCGGGGCCAATGCTACCCGGCGCGGGGTAGTCAGTCAGCCGACCAGTCAGAGTCAGCCGTCCGCGAAGAGCGAGAGGACGCTCCCTCTCTGCGGCTTCACGAGCAGCGCCGTTGACGACTTATCCACGCGACCATCTCAAATGTTTTCGTCATTGTGCTCGAGGCCTCTGCCGGTGCCACTGCTCAAGTCGCCGCGTTATCATCGTTATGAGTGCCGTCAACAATTTCATTAACAGTTTCGTGTAGTACGTCTGTGACAAGACTAAGAGGTGCGCGAGTACGCTGTAGCCGGTGGTTTCAAATATTATAATAAAAGTTATATCTGTTTTTATCAGAAGTGTGTGAGGGTTGACGAGGACGAGGGATTTAAGAACATTGCTGAAAGAGATAAGCGCTGGAGATATCGTGAGAAAATATAATTGAAGTTTTATCGTGTGTACTTTCATCCGTACAATTAGAATTAACAGTCGCGTGTGTCAGCGGACTTGGAGAATCGTTCGCTACCCGATAAAGTTGTTCCCGCTGCCGTAGCAAGGACGCAACACCGGTGTGTGTCGGCCACGAGCAGAGAGGAGTTTCTACCCTCTCCACAGCGCATCCGAGTTGCACGCGCGTGCAACACTCCTCTGGTGGTTTCCGCACGCTCAGCCCCGAGCGTAGGAGCGCGTTCCATTGCTCGTTTTGTCGTGGTTATGAAAAGGTGATGAATAGACGCAAGCGTTGTAGTGCTGAACTGTGCGGTGAGCGTGCACGTCGTCGTGACGGACGATGACGATAAACGTTAGACAGCAGTCGTGAACGGAAGAGAAGTGTTGGTGTATATCTAGTGTTTTCCCAATTTTAATCAAATTCCACGAGAAAGGATTGGATTATACCGTGACCGAGGTGTTCTCGACTAAGGATAATGCGATTCTGTGTCATCTTTTAGGTAAGCAAAGTGAATTGTTTCATTATCTATATTTCCCTTGTAAAGTGAGCTTCAAGTGTTACGGGATTGTGATCGAAGTTATACAAACGCATCTCGTCGAGTTACTATGTGAAGACGTGAGACTCGCGGCGATTCGAATTTGAAAAATCGCTGGAATCGATGTATCGACGTGTCTCGCGTTCGATATACTCTCGCACGTTGACGCGCGAGATATTTCAAAATCCGCGTACGCTGAACGAGAGGGATCGGGTAGGCAACGGTTCGTGATATCTCTCGGCTCGACACTTGCCCGTTATTACGTTGCAGTAGTAGATATTCTAACCGGTAACGCGCTTTCACAACGGGTGATTGTTCTAAAGATGTGTCACTCCGTCTTACTTGTTTCTCGAGCCGATCCCGGTTAACCGTGAGAGAAAGAGCAAGGCATACCTCGGCAAGCGGACGGCGACAGAGAAAGAGAAAAAGAGAGAGAGAAAGAGAAATGAGAGAGAGAGAAGGGAAACGAAAGAGATGTCTCGTACAGACGGAGACGCACGAAAAGAGGCAGAAAGTCACGTCCACTATAATCTTCGATTGGCTAGAGGGTCGTAACGCGTTATACTCGGAGTATTAACACCTTTATGTGTAGCAGCTACACACGTCGTGGAACGATGCGCTACCGAATAAGCTATAACTCGACAGTAAATATACTTTAATATTCTGCTACGAATGCGGCTGTATATCCTTCCGAGACGTGAATCCGTTATGCATTACACTTCCCGGTACGAAATAAAAGATACTCGACTGTATCTACGTTACGGCGTACAATCAAATTTCTTTTTCCGTCTCTCTTTCTCTTACACGCTGGGTGCTTATCATCATCGAGCCGCGCATTCTCCAACGACTCGTGTGATTTATCGATAAGCAACGAATTACATGTCAGGGGAACCTACGACAACAGCCGTCCACGTATAATCCGGCGCGCGACCTTAATAATTCATCTGCAAAAAGAACCGGAGACCGTTTCACCGTTACACGTTAGATATCGATGCGAGATCCGCGGGCATTCGGTATAGTTCGAACGGATCGGTATGTTGTATATATCACGCGGACCGAGAATAAAGAAAATGTTATCGTGTGATCGCGTGACTCGAGGGTAAGAAAACGATTTAAAACCGAATAAAGTTTGTCGGGATTGTTCGATATCTCGGGCGAGCCATGACGATAATCAGTGCGACATTGTCACTGACGTCGTTATCAGTGAGACGTAAGAAAAATAATGAAGAAAATTGATAGGCGACGAGAACCGGGAAGGAGATTCCTCGAATTTTCACTAACATTCTCTGTAACTAAGATATCTGTATTATTTAAACTTAATATCTTAAAATCTGTTTATAAAATTATATTTGCAATTCAGGAGAAATTCTGTGTATTGAATTTTTGATCCTTGACGACGAGAAATGTGAAGTATGGAACATTTTAGAATATCGCGAGGCATAAAAATTAGTAGGAACATTTGAAGTAGCAATAAGTAGAGGTACAATGCCGTGTGTAGCGAATGCGGTTTCCTCTGGCGCACGTCGAGATAATCTTGGCAATATTAAACGCGCAATAGGCTACGCTATGCCCGGGCTATCTAATCGTTTATCAACAGTCGTTCGCCAACTCAGAATATTATCAACGATAGTTTGTCGAAACTGGGCCCCTTGTTTCTTGTGTGCGCGAATACGTGCATACATGTGTATGTATATCGCGGCGAGGAACGCCGTGCTTGGCGCAGTAATATAATCGACAAAGGCGCACAGTTCTCCACCCAATAACCAGTCACTTCAACGAACCTAAAAACTATGTCAGGATCCCTTGACATTTATGTGCCGTGCCGTTGCTTCGTAGCTGCAGCCTTGTGGCGCCCCGCTTTGCAGCCAGCTCTTTGCTCGTACGTTTTTCGCTTCCTTCGAAATATTCGTACAATTTATTTTTCTTTTTTTCTGTTTCTCGCTTTGCATTTGCATTTTATGTTAATGATTTCAGCTTCGACTGACGATTTCGATCGTCTGCTTATCGGTCACGTTGCCGCACACTGCTATCGGACATATCTGACGGTGCATAATTCTCTTTTTCCTGGGTCTAAAAAAAATCATTACATTATCGAACAAATTGATAACCGGTTGTTCTTCGTGTGTAATCATCGAGCCCGGCGTGTCCAGCGCTGCTTCGACGAATGTGTTAAGCTTTCACCTAACGCCGTAGAGATAGAACCACTGTTACGAACTCCGGGGAAAGAGTGGGAGGTACTTGTCGAATGTACTCGGTGCACGAGTTCGCGTACGTGCATCGGGCACACGCGATAGCGATGGGAGTAAATGCCTCGCAAGTTGACTAATTGGATCCGAACTCTTTACAAGATTTCTAGAATCTACAAAGATTTGTACTAAATTTATGGTAATAGACCGATTTGATGCTATTTGTAATTACTAGACTGCAGATTTCCTATGCAAAACGAAACATTTATGATAGCAGTTAAAAAACTGTTGGATTATCGTTTAAACATTGAAATATACATTCAATTTTTAATATCCTTAATAATTTTATGCAGATTTTCTTTTAAGTAATTAAACGTGTAATCGTAAGTCTTGATATTCCGTATTTCATAAATTCGTAGGCTATCAAGTTGATTAGTTTTCCTTGCTAGTGGCTTATTGAATTGGTCCCATCCCTAACACGCGATCTCTTTATCCGTAGCAAGAAGAGGCGCGGTTGCACGCCGCTCTCTCTCTCTTATCTATATCCGTTTATCCATCTTTCTCGGTCGGTCGCGTTATTGCGCGTTCGCAGCATCGAGCGCAAGAAGTCGGTTTCGTTGAAAGCCTTCTAATCTCGATACAGGCTCCGTTGCGGTGGCACAATATCAGAAATAGGTTTGTTAAAATAAGCGTACACTCGATGGCGCATACCGTGCTTCCCAGGGACGTATTACCGTGCGGACGGAATCACCCGTTGGATCCGGTTTGGTGGGGAGAGCCACGGGCTCCGTAAGTACTTTACGTGCTGCGCACACTTTGCCCTTATCCACAAATAAATGAGGTCGACTCGCCGATTCATACTTCGCGCGGCCGACATACGACCGCTTTCTTCTTTTTCTCTCTCGCTCTCGTCCTTCCGTCTTATCGTCAATTATTATATATGAAACTTTAAGGAACTGTGTTTAATTATCCGTCATAGTTTCTCTATTTATAAAATTTATCTCGTAAGAAATTTGTTCAATGGGATCGGAGTTTCGACAAACTATTTACCAAATTGGCAAATATCAGCGAGAATATATCGTCATCTGTGATTGCGCACTCACCTCGCGGAGTGCGAGGGTACTTATTTGTCAAGGACGACGGACAGACGCCTCGGAATTGACGAGGAATTATGTCAGAGGAGCAGCGGCACATTATAAATTCACCTTGGCGCGTTGGCACGTAGAAAATTGTGGACATATCGTAATTTTCATTCCTCCGGCAGCAAGCATACTCCTCTCCCGTGTACGGTTTTTTTTTTCGCGGGCGTCAGCGGAGGGGAAGAATGGAATGAGACGAGGCTGAGCGCATTTCGTTGCTACACTGGCCAATTGGTTTCGATACAGATTTCGAAACGACGATCGGTTTCGTCGGTTCTGAGAGCTTGCAGAGGAAGGAAGGCCCTGTCGATTGAAACGGGCGAAGAAAAACTTTCGCGGCAGCGATTCCTATGGTCCGAAGACAGCCGCGTAAATAAGTACGCGCCCGCTTGCGCAAACGATTGGTTTACACGCGACGGAATCCGCTCGGTCGGATTATGAAACATTTGTTTTACCGGTGCGGCGGGAAGAGGCCGCTCAAGGTGAGGCGTAATTAAATTTTCATAATTGCCCGTTGCATAATGAGGTCTCGGGACGTCTGCGTCTCGTTGGACGCGTGCGGTGCGTGAATCGAACGGCGGCGTGGAAAATTCGAATCGACCGCGCCGCGTCGCTTCCCGTCTCCGGATCACCGATCGATGGTAGGGAGAACAAAAAAGTATACGTGCGTTACATAGTCAGAGAAGATTCGAGTTCAAGTTCTGTCCCGATATCCGTTGTAAAACCGTTCTTGGAATCGTTTATCGCAGTTGCCTCCCTACCACCAGAGGACTCACTATTTCAAACTCAAACAAACAAAGGATGATGTTTAGATATTCTCTTCTTTGAGTTTCGTTAGTTCGATCCGCTTATCTCCTTTCATGTTTAATTTCTGTCGCTCCGAGTGATGCACACCGATGGTATTCTCGGGTAGTTTATTTCTGTCTCGTTATTTAGGAGATAACTTCTAACTATCGGGGTGATAAAGATTGGCGCGTAATTATAACCGAACCGTGGCGTATGCGTTTCATTTCCATAGGCTATCGGTCATGCGTTGCGCGAGGAGACGTGATCTACAGCGCACGCGCCACCGTTGAAAACGCCGCCGCTCGCCTAATTTCGTTCCATGTACTTACACATGTCAAACGCGAACGAGGCACGTCGATATTCTCGTATATATAGACGGCACACGCGTTTCGCGTGAGAGAATTATTATCACGATTCTATCGCCGTTTACTATTCATTATTTATTAAAATCCATGTATAACATCAGACTTTTGAACAGGCATAAACCTGTAATTACGGGTTAAGAAGTTTGTAGAAGTTGAAGGGCCGATGAAGACGGTCGAGCATGCGTTTACTATAGAAGGCAAACTAGTTGTTATTAGAAGAGAGTATCCGTTTAGTTAGAATAGCGCAGATAAAGAAACGACTGCGTTGAGAAATAGGAAAACACTAATCAGTTGTTACAAGATACTTCAATTAGTCGGAATTAATCGAGCGCAGCAGGTCGCCAGTCTCGTTCCAAGCTTATCCGCGAAGACAAGAAAACTATCAGCCGCGTCGGACATGTTAATCGCTCCTTTGTAGCCGGTACGAAGAGAACCGGTAGTAGTAGTAGTAGCAGTAGCAGCAGCGACGTAATTTTATTCACAGCGGTGATAAACCGTAAGAATGCAGCTACCGTCAAATGTATATCGAATTTCCGTTGGGAAGATTAATCGACGGCGACGCTGTTCCATGATTTATTACGATGTTTGGCTGCGTTGAACGGTGGAAAATGGAAGGAAAAGCGTAACCGTGAGTAGCGACGAAATGTCGTATCGGGCGGAACGATCTGTTAATAAAATAACCGTAATTGCGAACGGGGTGCGTTGATTGGCCGGAAGCGATTGCGCGTGGCAAGGTCGGCTCACCTTATCCAGGAAGACACGTCGATATCAGCTGTCATAACTTTAGCGGCTCGTTCATTTTTTGTTTTCTTCTTTTACTATCGCTTATCGTTGACAACGGCGCGTGGTAATTGCCGTAATGAGTGCACGTGGCCTGTCCACCGCTGAGTTCAACGCGACGTGTCAATTGAATTTTTAATTTCAATATCGGTACGAAAGCTAGTCTAGGGGGGGGAGTCCACGCAGCGGCTGTTATAAGTACGCGTGTAGTCAAGGTGTTTGGTTGTCAAGTTTAAATACCAGATCGGTAGATCGTGCTATAATTAGACGCGGGATATTTATACAGCCTAGTGTTTTAGAATTCCTTGTTAGCCTGGGTGCTTTGGTGCGGCTGGTATCTTTATTTAACGCGTCGTATTAATCACTTTCCTTGTACGTCGCTGGGATATAATTAACGCTTAGCTTTTATCTGGAAGAAAGGCCGAAGGCAGGCAGCGGAGGGCTTTGTAATCCGCGGTAATTAATGCAAACAGCAGGTGGAAATATACAGTCACTTTCGTGTTATATATTTAAACGGCCGTTTCCGCGCACGTGCGGACACGCGCGCGATTATTCGAAGTTAACGAGCGAACGCTACGAGACGCGGGAGAGATCGTATCGAGGTATTTTAATAAATCTCATACGACTGATACGCTCTTTTTTATGTCCGGCTAAACAGTGATAGTGTTTACTTCGGTTTCAGGCTCGGCAAGTTATTATGACTGGGTTTACGAGCCATGACTGAAGTCTTGCTTGAACATTCTCGTAAAAAGGTATCTCCGAAATATTACAGTTTACCCCTGACACACATCGGGTTATCAGCCGATGTAAATGAAATCGGAGTTTTCTACCGTCGGTCCGTTCGTCCGTTCGTCGTTGACTCGGTCTCTAGTGAAACGACCGATGTTATTTCGGTGCTCCGAGAGTTAACTTATAGGCGCGTGTATATTCTCCTCACTTCCTTGTTTCCAAGCCCGTATGCACGTACATAACACCGCTGCCCCTATGTGTACGAGTGTAACTGTGCGCGTGTCAAACTATAAATGGACTCCGAAGAAAGTATGTCTTTCGTATATACATACATTACAGTTCGAAACAATTGTCTCGATTTCACCGGTAATAAGGTGATTTCCAGCGTGCCTTTCTAATTCCTGATAAATTGCTTCCTCGTTCGTTCTTAGCCCTTGCTTTAAACGTCACGGAACGAGTTTCAGCCCGGCCCTTCGACGGTCCTCATCGCCAAATGCTAATATCTTTCTGTAAATTTATGTAACCGACGTTACGTAACGTTTGCGCAACATATTGTGATCTGATTTGAGAGATTTTCCATTTCCCCGCTTTCGATATGAAATCTTCTCGGGGATAAACGTTAAGAGTTAATAAAACCGTTTGTGAACGATTTACGCTCTGGGAATCGGCTCGGACGCTCTCCAGCGGCCGTACAGAAGCGGTCGCAGCTTCTGCTAACCGTTTTACGTGGGAGAGAGAGAGAGAGCGTCCGCTAGGCAGGCAACGAATCGTTGTCGCCCGGCGTTCCCTTTATCTCGTCGTATGCAGGATACATTGCTGTAACACGGTGCACACCGGATCGGGTGATATTTATGTAACGGTCAAAGGGGTTAAGTGTTCTGGGAAAGTTTCCAGAGCAACGATTGGCCGGCGGCTTCCGTGATTTCGTCATACGCCAATCAACGCCCCGAAACAACTTTCTCCGAATCCTGACAAGAGGACGCGGGGGCCCCTTGGTTCGCGTGGCGGCGCGCGTATTATACCGGCCACGCTCGGCGCGGCTCGTGCGCGTAATGCATCCTCCCGCAGGATTTATTGCGCGTCAAAAGCCGCGTGACGTAAGGCGTGTAACGATTCGCCGATACAAAGGCCGATTTCGACATTGAAATCACGGGATACCGCGCGCTGCCGTATATGGCCAAGAGTACCGCTTCGTATGCAAAAGGATTTTGGCAATTTTTTAAATTCCCAACGCGCTTTCCGTTTCCAGTTTTATTTAAATTCACGACTCAGCTTCCGGCTAGCATTAAAATTATTTCATCGAATTTATCATTGATTAAATTTTCATTGAGAATATAAAAATTATTTTTTTCTAATTCAAAGGGAGTCTTTTTTTTTTTTATTGTTCGTTATTTGTGTTCGCGGTTTGTATAAAAGATGAACATTTGAGCTGCGGATATTACGGCATCGCTGATAAATTACTTCCGTCATATTTCGAGATACTCGGAAGCACGCGTGATGTACCTTACAGAAATGCGTTTTGTCCTCGTAAGGTTGAAATTTAATCGTCGGCCATTGTCACAGATACCATAAATCCGATCTTTTCCATTGTTTCTCGAAGTGTAACGGGGATTGTATAGCAGATAAATTTAATTCTCAGTGATTTTTCGAATAAAATTTGACATCCATTAATAACCAGTCCCCTTCGCGCCTTAGTTGACATTAAGATAAAACGCGTGAGCGGTTTCCACGTCCAAAAGTTGTTAACGTGTCAGCAAAGGTTTCGTAATCGATCGACGACGAGTTGCAATACCAACGACCCCTCCCCTTCAACAATGTCTCTGATAAAGCGTTTAGTGGGTTTTTTTTTTCCAGCCACGTTTTAATCGATATGATCACTTCTGTTGAAACGTAATCAGCTGAAACGAGGCTCGTATATTATACGATAAGGATAAATAAAGGGTTCATAATAGGAGTCCTTGTCGATGTTATTTTAGGCACTTGACTGTGTTACACACAGTTTTTGAAACGGTACGCGGTACTCCCCCTGGAAACTGTAACGTGACACCAATAGCTGAGGTTTGTTACAAAACTCTTTTGCGACGCTTCCCATTTATGCGCGGTCACATATATTATAGGACGCAATTATTAAATCGTCGTGGTATTGTTCCAGAATTGGACTGAGATTCTTACATAATGACAATGCGAGGCATATCGTCCAGTTGCATAATCTGTTTGTTCTTGCGTCGCGCTCGATGCGAACATTCTAACTAGGAATCGTTTCTCTCTGACAAACGCGACGAGACGAGGACCTTGAGATTCGTTCAGAGATAAATTCGCATGCAAAATATTTCTGGTAAAGAGAAGAAAAAAAAATTATAAAGCTTGTTTAACACTAGAAAGACTGAAACTTAGTATATACCTATATTGCCCAAAGCAGTCAAAATGACTGCATTGTAAAAGAATAATGTGTAAAGAAATTTGTCTAAAATTAATTTTTAATATTTTTTTATATTATTTACAGTCATATAACAAGTTATTAGTAAATGTTAACAATAAAAAGAATTTACTTCACTTGGGAAAAAAAATAATTTATGCATTATTATTTGTACATTTGCCCAAAATCAGTCAAAATGACTTCCTTGGGCAATCTAGTGTTAAAGTTCATAAGTTTTTACGATTTTTATTAAAATCTTATGATCGAATAAAGAGTACGAATTCTTTTATGCTCGGAGGACTGCGTTGGATAATTTCGCGGAGTAAAAGCGAGATTTCTCTTCTGCTTGCTCTTATTATATCGGCAGCCATTGTCGACGACGATGCTTTCTTCGCGCGTTTCTGGCTTTCTTCCTACGGAAGGAAGCTACCCGTAGTTCGTCCTCCTCTCTGCGGTCGAATCTTACAGTTCTTGGCTTCTTTGTGATCGGCGGCAGATGTTGTTTCCGTTTACACACGCACGACCCTTGTGCCGCGCACGTGTTTCCGATGATTTCGAACGTGTCGGAAGCGATGAAGGAAAGACGGCGGATGGGAAGAGAATCCTTGACCCCGCTTCAAATATATTACAAACCAGTTCTCGATTGAACGACCGCCATTCTTTCATTGAGATTCAAGGGGACTCTTCTTTCAAATACAAAGAAATACATCAGTTTTGAAACGACGACTACGTGAGTTCATTGATCCTTAATGAAGAGATTACAAAGTACGAACGGGGATTTATTAAATTAAAATCGACTAACTTACGGACTTCCTTTCGTGAATTTCCGTTCGCGTTTAGGGGAGACGATTAAGAGTCAAGCTGGCGCGATGCATCGACAGGATACGATAAATTAATCATTCGGTGGCAAGGCGCGACTGTGAAGAAAAATGTTCAGCCTCGAGTATCGCAAGCGGAAAAAAAGAACTGACCCAAGAAAAGAAACCTCTCCTAGCTCGCACGAGCTTCCCCCCCCCCCCTCTTTCTCTCTCTCTTTCTCTCTTGGGGACTTATAAAAGCGGTATTTTCTGTCGCTCGACCTTTTCCCGAGGCATTGGGAAAAATCTATTCCATCCAGGCTCGAAATGCCACGAACGTTTGTTGCGAGTGACAGAATCTCTTCTCATAGAATGGATGAGAGAAATCTGGTTTCGACCCAGACGTGTTATGGGCGCGATCGTTGCTATTTCACAAACCATATGCATCTACGATTTCTATCGATTCATTCATTAAAATGTTTCAACCTGGTCTTGTTTGTCGTCTTTTAACACTAGATTGCCCAAGGAAGTAAAGTTTCAGTCTTTCTAGTGTTAACTGGATGCGTATCGTCAAAAATGTGTATGTACGTGCATTCGATTTTGTTCAAGGAAAGACCTCCCGTTCGTGGATCGTGCACACGTTTCAATAAGTCGTCACGCAATCCGAGGAATTTCTTAAGGTTTTCTTCTCGGTTGCATAATTAATTATGCAATGTCCGTTTGGCGTGCACATCTCTTCTTCTTTTTTTTTTTTTTTTCGCCGTCGATGCAAAAAGTGTCGTGACGTACGGGTACAAAGGAGTGCGCGTAGAAGCGTTTCGGAGGAAGAGAACGACGCAACGCCGCCGCGCGATACACACGTCCCGCAGATACGGATTCGAATTGCATAATTGGTATTTGCATAACAAACACCAGGCCAGCAGCGCGCGGCGATTTCGAGTGAAATCTTTTGTCCAATCCTGCGAACCTCCGAACGTCGAAAAACTGTTTTCGATATTCATGATCCGAGCGTGCATTGTTAGCTGGAAAAACGAAGATGCAACAACGTCCATTCACTTTTGTTCCCCGGGTTACGTTCAGTCGCACGCGAACGTTGAGATCATCTACGTGACCGGCGACGTCGCGCCGCGCTCCTCCGCGTCTCTCACGGCTAATTTAAATTCGATGTCATCAAGAATGACCGACTGAAAATGAAAATATTTACGACAATGACGCGAGATCTTATTAGGTAACAGGCACGTGTCGAGCGTCGAGCCTGATTCAAAACCTCATCCTCGGTTTCCTCCCTGCCTGCTGCTGCTGCTGCTGCTGCTGCAGCCTTGATTTTTATGTAACCTGCCTTCTGCGCTGCTTTCTTTTCTCCAGCGAGCGTTACTAAAAAAGACGAGTCGCCAGTTCTCTGATTCGATTATCGACGAAAAATCCCTGTACGTTTCTTCAACGATTAATTATTTTTCACTCATTGTCGCGTTCACCGTTCTTTACATGACGAAAGCCCGAGCGGATTTCTTCACCCGGTCCCCACCTCATTTGACGATTGAGCAACAGAGCCTCGTAAAAGCGAGTGAAATGAGTAGCGAGCGACTTTTACGTGCCCGATCAAAAAGATCCGCCGATCCCATCGAACAAAAGACGAGTATTTGCAGGAAAAATGCTTTTGTCTCTGCGATTCGTACCGAAAATAACGAATGCACGCGATGCAGTCAGGGAACGGATCAAAGCCCCTCCCTCCTCGCCCCCTTCGTGCGCGACTCCACTCCGGAGAGAAAATACGGAGGGAAGAAGAAAAAAAAGATGGAATTCCTCCCACGATTCTCTCTCGGCGAGCCGACCTCGGACGTACGCTCTTGTTTACGTGTCGCATGCCTGCCGCCTGAACGTTCTCGAGACTCTCTCGAATCCTCGTTCCCATCCTCCTTCTCTCTGTGTCCTGATTTTAGTGAAGTGTTGCGATCGGCATCCGGCGTGTTCGTTTTTTGTCCTCCTTACTCCCGCGTTTGCGCGCGCGTGTCCGCGCTCTCCCTGTCTCTTTGTCACCCGTTTTAAAGGTGCGTTTAGACCGGTTCGACCGTGCGATAGAACAGAGAACGGAGCTCCAAATATATCAAGAATATTTCATGCCGGACGATTGATATTTTTTTGACGATTGATTATTTTTAAAACAGTGAGATCGATATCGTTCAGTTCAATTATTATTGTTTAATTCCAATTGTCATTAATAGTGAAAATATAAAAATTGGATTTGTTAAAGCGAGGCTCCTCGTCGTCCAGCGAGGATAACGCGGCTGTTACATGTCGGACGCGCGCGACGACCGTGAGAGTCCCATTTTATCTCGTACAAGGATTCCTCGCTCGATATTATTCGCCTCCACCTCGACACGCATCGCCGGTATTGGTCGCCTCCTCGGTTTCTGTAAATGGGGAAACAGCCTTTGGCTGTAGTACCCATGAATACGTGAACGATTTCGAAACGATAGACGCAAGTCTAAGGAGAAGTTATTTGAGAAATTAAGTAGTGATACATTTTCCCACGTCTCTGTTCAGTGTCAATACTTTAATACAGTGAAATCGATGGGGGGAAAAGTTACTAAATCTGGAATTCCATATTTCTTTCTTGAACGCCGTTAATAAACGACTATTTAATGCGCTTCGTATTCGGTTTCCTGCTAGGCGCGCATATTCGCACCCTTGTGCGCCGGGAGCGAGTCCCCGGTGTGCCCTTCGCGTCCTCCTCTAAACGACCGACGAATCACGGACGTTAGACGCTACCGACGATTGTTTCCTTCTTTCTTTATCGCACGGCGCAAACTGTATGCAGTAGGCGCTTTTGTTGCGTGCCGAGTGGGCTCTAGTTGACGAAATATTGACATCCGAGAAGAGAAACCCGTTGCAGGCTTTACAGTAGGGGCCTGGCCCGCCCCTGGAGGGGAAGGACCGAAGGGGAGAAGGAATATACATACATACATATATATATATACACGGTCAGGGATAAGGGTGAACGCGAAGAGAGCGTCGAAGGGAAAAAAGGCATAGGTTCGACGGGTCTCCCTCTCTTTTTCGGTCCTCCGTCTTTTTCTCACCCACCACCCTTTCCCTGCGTCTTTCTCTCACCCCCGTCGGCGTTGCACTCATTGTCAGCAGTGAATTTAAAGAGGGTGGCACGCGGATGACGTCAACCTTCGAAATGCTCCCCGCGCTATATCTGGACGGTAAGTACGTTACGCGTGTACACGGGGTGTCGCGGAAATCTAACACCACGGAGACAATGACTGCCTGCGCGTAGGAAAAGAGAGCGCTAGTCCCGAGCATCACCCGTTAATGGGAATTTATTTATCCGAAACATAGTTTTTAGCAATATCCTGCGCCTTCTTATTGATTCGTAGTCCGTGTTAATTATAATCGACCACACGTACACCACGTCATCCGTTTACACTGGCCTATTGAACCGTGTTCAATAACAGGATGCATGGAAAAATTTGGAGTGGCCCGGCAGACACGGAGTAAGATGAATGGAATTTTTAGCCCGGATACGGTTCAGACGTTATTGTCGTGACACTTTTCATTTGCACGTATTACCGTTTATTAATGGCACGTGAACGCGCGTAACCAGGCGTATACGTAATAATTGGAATGATAATACTTATGTGACCCGATGTGCCTAATTGGTGTACTCGAAGATTTACTAATAACGGTCCCGACAATGTCCTTCTACGTGTGCCCGTTTACGAACGCCTTATATTCCCTCCTGACGTACGTATGGATGTATTGTCCGCGCGACGTACGTACGTATACGCAAGCGACGCGGATGTGTTCCACCGGCGACGCATTGAATTCGACCGAGAGGCTATTATTCGAAATTTGTTTTTGTTCGATGCGCCATAATCGCGTCTCGAGGACACGGCGCACGGGGAGAGGGCTCTCTCTTTTTCGTTTTTACCGATGAGAGGAGGCGCCCCTCTCTCCCGTTGACTTTGAAAACCGCTAAGGGTCAACCGAGCGAAAAAACTAGAATTATTTAACGAACGATTTAACAAGGTTCTTCATTTATTAACATTCTTTCACTAATTCCGGAGAACAGTATGCAGGTATTCTGTCCCGATCGTAACATGCTAAAAATCGTTATCAGCTTGTAGTAAAACTCGAATGTCCATAAATTGGTATCTTATCAAATCAACCGATTGCTCGCTCTATATACGATTCTATCGAATTCAAGGCCTGCAATAAACAAACGCGTTTATGCCGAAACAGTGATTTCGAGCTGGTCGTAAGAATTCTTTTATATGCCCCCCTGCGAATGAAACATTCCACCACCGTTAATAAAGAGAGAATGCGAATCTTCCATGAAAGAATTAAATCAATGTAATTATTGCGGCATGCGAAATACCTCGAATCGAATGGGAACTGTTTGTTGTGTGCGAAAGCGCGCGGGAACGTTTAAACTGCTGGCCGATCGAAAAGTTCCGACGAGATTGAAGGGGAAGTCGCTTTTGCGCAGAAATTCCCAGCCGAAGTTTTATACGATTTCCGCGAGCACGCGCAAGAGCCGTGCGTCTCGTGCACGTGGTAACGCGATATCGCGCACCTTCGTCCACGGTACGGTACGCACGGTGCACTCTTTCACGTGGTTTCCCCGAGTTTCGAACATTATGCAGAACAATGGTCATAATATACCCTTGTTCACGACTTCTTTCACGTCACTAAGTAATTTTCCCTCGAGTATCGTCGCTTCGGGTTAAATTTCTTTACAATCCCCATTAAACAGTTCCAGCGTCTCTTATAAAACCGGGTTTATTTTTACGCGCCGCGCGTTATTAATAAATGCTGGTCGGGAATAGAGACTTGTTGATCTTCCACTGGAACCGTGAATGTTTCCGTTTGCGGGGAGAGCTCGCATGTATTTATTCGCACCGTCGAGAACCGCGTCGACGACGGACGCGGGATGGTAGCACCGCGGCGCGGCGCGCAGAGCAAAGCGGCGTTTGTAGCAGAACGGTATTATAAGCGCAGCGAGAGAGCACGGCAGTGTGTGAATAGAGAGCACGTGCATTTCCCACAGAAAACCAATAGGGGCCTTGGCCAGCTGGGAATATGAACGGTGCGGAGCGGCGCAGGGTTCGGTCTGTCTTTCGATCTTTTGGGGTATACGCGCGCGCCTCGGAACGGGGACAGAGGCGAAGGCTACTCGAAAAGAGCGAACAATGTTCAAGGCCTGGGACGTATCGATAGAAGGGCACGACAAAGCGTTCGACTTCCTCCTTCCCTGTATCTTAAATGTAGTTCCGTCCGCGTCCCGTAAAATGAGAAAAGGCTCCGATGCCGAGGCCCCCGGCAGGTAAATCGATTTTTAAAGAAGAATTAGAAGCCGCTGGAAAAATTAAGACGTTCCCGTTCGATCCCCTTTCACAGTATATTTGCTCCTCGTTCGACGTTGGGAAAAAATTTTATTGTTCGCACCAGCGTAGGTTTGCCCATTATTCCTCGATACCTTCTTTTTTTTCCTTTTCGTTTTGTTCTCTTTTTTTTATAGTGCCGATAAGCATTTTACGTGCTGCCTCAAGCGAAGATAACACTAATCGAAGATTGCAACGTAGCAGTTTGTACCTACGCGTTTTTTTCTAATTCCATTCGGCGCACGTTGCGACCAGTTTTTACAAGTTATTTTTCTTTTTTCTTTTTCGTACTCGGATGCGCGAATTTTCGATAAGTGGGTTTGTTATAAAGTCAATTAGTTCCGGTGATTAAATAATATCGGCCGTAATAAGCGTGGCTGTGGCGCAACCCACGCGATGCGCGATTTAAATTGACGACCTTCTCAAATAATTCAACGATCATGAATAACTAACGTATATTATTGCCGCGCCGTGGAAAATAGAGAACGTTGCGATACAATCGATTGCTCGTGGACACACAGTTCCAACGCGAATCTGACCTAAACAAGCTACCACTGTCCATATTACGCTCACCATGTAAATTCATGCAGCTAATTCACGGTTTTTTTTCTTTCTTTTATTTTTCAGAAGCTCGGTTCTTTTTGACACGTTTTTACAAGATATTTATACCCGCATTCATTTGCGGCGTTCCTTGAAAGAAGATTCAAAAACACCATCAACAACGGCGGCGATCGGCGTTGGGGTCCAGCCCGTGTTATCATCCGGCTATCATAGCGCGGTGCCACCCCAGAACGGCGGTGGTGGTTCGACATTTAGTGCCGCGGCGATGGTGGCAGCTGCCACCGCTACGGCCACCGCCACTGCCAGCGTGGTGGCCATGCAGGACCGCCAAGACATCCCCTCCCAATTCAATCAGGTACCATTTTCACCCAGCGATTATAACAGATTTTATCAGTCGATCGGATTAAACATGGTTTTACTCGTCTGTCTCTTAGATGCAGAGCCAACATGGAATTCCCCATCAAACCTACAACGCAGGGTACGCCCAAAGAGGACCAATGGCCGGAATGGGGCCAGTCGGGATGAACAACTTTAATAGTATGGGCACGATGAGCCCGATGCACTCTATGAATTCCATGAATTCGATGAACAGTATGAATGGAATGAATTCGATGAATCCTATGTCGATGGGAGGTATGAACGGTATGAGTGGAATGAACGGGATGACGCCCATGAGCTCCATGAGCAACATGGGTAACATGAGCATGAACAATATGATGGGACCTAACAACATGCAAATGAACAAGATGAGCATGCAGGTGTGTAAAGCATATCTACTTTCGTCAAATGAATGAAAAACCACGAGAATCGTATTTAAACGTTTGTAATATCTGTTTCCAGGCTCAACCCCACCAAGGTTATCCAAGGAGATTAGCGCCTTATCCGAACCCTGCGATGCACATGGCGCAGAAGAGGCAGCAAGGACCGTACGCCGGCCCGAACCCGGCAGCGATGCAGCCGGCGTTCAACGGCATGTCATCGTCGCAGTATCCGACCAATTATCCAGCGGCGGCGAGGCCAAACTTCCAGTCGCAATATCAACCTATGCAAACTATGAATCCCTCTGCCGCCGGCTTCGGGCCCAACACTATGATACGTACTAGCAACATGAGGCAAACGGCGCCGTCATACAGCACCCCGAATCAGGCGGCTAGCAACCAATACTACGGTAGCAACGGCATACCGGTCAGCATGGGACCTACGACGGTCGGAAATCAGTTCGTCGGGCATCAACCGAACTCAGGGTACTCCGGCGGCGCGACCTCGTACGGCGCAGCCGGGGCCGCGAGCAACCAATACCAACCGGACGTCGCGTCGATGAGAACGACGGCCACGGGGAGTCTGAACTATCAGCACAGTCCAATACCGGGTAATCCAACTCCGCCGTTGACCCCGGCAACAAGCATGCCTCCCTACATCAGTCCCAATCCGGACATCAAACCTAACTTCAACGAGATGAAGTCGCCGGTTAACATTCAGAGTAAGTCGAGTTACTTCGAAACGATTATGAACTTTTATAGAGAGATCGCTTTGTAACGGAACATTGTCTTGTTCTGTGCAGAGGACGATGAGTTAAGATTAACATTCCCCGTGAGGGATGGCATCATCCTTCCACCCTTCCGCTTAGAACATAATCTGGCTGTAAGCAACCATGTATTCCAATTGAAACCAACGGTGCATCAGACGTTGATGTGGCGGTCCGACTTAGAACTGCAACTCAAGTGTTTCCACCACGAGGACAGGCAAATGAACACGAACTGGCCGGCGAGCGTACAGGTCTCTGTGAACGCTACGCCGTTGGTCATCGATCGCGGTGAGAATAAGACGTCTCACAAGCCCTTATATCTGAAGGACGTTTGTCAACCAGGGAGGAATACGATACAGATCACTGTATCAGCGTGTTGTTGTGTAAGTTGCTAATTTAACGCCGAACACTATGTTCCTGAATCGATTTCGAATTCGAATTTGCACTTGATCAGTACCTCTTTTCTGTTTCACAGTCCCACCTGTTCGTACTTCAATTGGTTCATCGGCCAAGCGTGAGAAGCGTGCTTCACGGATTGCTGCGTAAAAGGCTACTCACGGCCGAACACTGTATTACTAAAATTAAACGAAATTTTAATAATACTATTACGAACAACGGTATACAGTCCGAGAAAGACGTCGTGGAACAAACAGCACTTAAGGTGAATGTAAGATTTGTTGATCAGCAATGCTGTGTCACAGATCAGTCGTTCACCAACGTCCGATTCTGTGTATTACAGGTATCGTTAAAATGTCCTATTACTTTTAAACGCATCACACTGCCAGCCAGAGGACACGACTGCAAGCACATTCAGTGCTTCGACTTGGAATCGTACCTACAGCTAAATTGTGAGCGAGGATCTTGGAGATGTCCTGTATGCACGTGAGTAGTTTCCCGATTCGACTTACAAAAAAGAAATAAATATTTCTTTCGGCCTCGGTTAACAGTTTTGATATTCGTATACAGGAAACCTGCACAGTTGGAAGGTTTGGAGGTGGATCAATACATGTGGGGAATTTTGAACACCCTGAATACCGCCGAGGTGGAAGAGGTAACGATAGACTCGATGGCGAATTGGAAGCCGGCGAAGAATTTAACCAGCATCAAGTCTGAGGAAGAGAGCGACTGTAAAAGAATGACAAAGGCGATGTCCCCTGGAAGTATGAACATGCCTACTATGAATAGTTGGGACATGAATCAGGCGATGAGCCCGTACATACCGCCGGACATGAGCAGCATCGTTAGCGGCTCTATGATGAATAACACGCCTACCACGTACAGTAACAATAACATCAATCATCGGAATTCATCGGGAGGATCCTTCGATATAAATTCCGGGACAACTACGAATGCCAATAACGACTATACTAACGGAGCTGGGCCTCTATCACATTTAAATGAGTCCGTGAACTCCTTGGATCCTCTCAATGCCATGGAGAAGTCGCTTAATGATCAGGTAATTATTTACCGTGTAAATATAATTAAACGGCCACAGTTGAGAAATTGTATATTAAATATTCTGCTCCGCTTCTGTTATAGATGCCTCATACACCGCATACGCCTCACACCCCTCACACGCCGCACACGCCGGGTGGCGGGAACAGCGGTCCGCCGAGCGTTCCTCCTGCGTCTCAGGAATCTACAGGGAACCACAATACGTCTGGCAATACGAATACAAACATAACTAATGACTCTGCAGACATACCATCGGACTTGAATTTCGACCCAGCTGCAGTAATAGCCGGAGAGGGTACAGGCCAAGAAGCATTGAATGTAAGTATAGTAGTTTATATTTTTAATATCACGCTTCGAAATATTATAGTATGATATTTATTTATTTTCTATGTTCGTTACAGCTCTTGCCAGATAACGTTGTGGATCCGATGGAATTATTATCGTATCTAGATCCACCTGATCTGAATACGCCTCCTAGTAGTGGAGCTAGCAGTGGTAACCCTTCATCGAGCGATGACATTCTAGCACTCTTCGAATAAGAAGAGAGAGGCACCAAATCCATGTCGTAAGAGGAATAATCAAATCGCTACCCTGACGTTTGAACGTCGACAAGAGCATCGGCAGGTTTGCTAGTTACTACAAACATATTTTTAATCGGACCGAAGGAAATACTTGGTAGTGCACACGAAAACGAACGTTTCAAACATAACGTGGGGTTACTGTTGGGTGCTTGCACCTAATGCAATGGTACAAAAAATTTTAGCTCTAATTATGATATTCCTATTGATCGAAGTTAGGGCATATTACTTAGATTTAAAGAGGAGGACGACTTTTAATCGATAGGACGAAAACGAAGGCATCCCGCCACTGGTTAGTGACTCGTTTGTAAAGATGTTATTGCACGGATTTCGTTTTAGTCCATTCGAAACGTTGGACGTTTCTCCTTTTATTTTTTCCTCCGTTCCCAATAGTGAATCGCGCGTTATAACATTGTGCCGGGCATATGTTCCAGAACTGATTCACACTCCGCGTGACACGTACCACAATTATATTAATTCCTATTTTGGATAGGACAACAATGGTAACTGAGTTTTTAATACCGAAACGTAGTAGGTGGTTAATATTTCCACGACGGGTTTTACACGTAGACACTACGGGGAAAAATGTTTGTTTAATACGATAAATGTGCAATACAATCTCGAGGTAATTTGCACACTGTTTTATACACGTTGCCATTTGTCAATTTTTTCCATTCCGAAATGAGTTTTTACACGATCTATACATTTGAAGGCGAAGTTACTAACATCTGTTTCTTATATTTGGTACAAAACAGCTCGATGAATTTTCATTAACGTAAGTAATCTGACGCAATGAATTATGAAAATCGTGCAGCACATTTATAAAGATTTTATATCGAGAACACAGACTCATTCTCCCTTTGACTCTCGAGGCTCGAGATCGACGCGATATCAACACAATAATGATTTTTAGAGAACCTATCTATATTTTAGTGTAACAATCGAAACTGGTTAACGAATTTATCGATGTTTGGAATGTTTGCTTGACAAAATGTACTGTGCTGAAAGACTACGAGTTTTTAAGTACTCCCTGCAATACGATCTTTACCTCGGAAATCGGTCTACTCGCATTTCAAGGCTATGATGGACCTATACATCACAACAGATCTAAGATTGTACAGTGACTTCTGTAAATAAGTTTTAATCGAGGAGATGAAAACAGAATAGATAAGTCATTCATCTGTTGTGAATTTACCCTGCTTATTGATGGTATAGCGTACATAGTGTTCCTTTTCCTTTAGATGATTAGTGACAACAGATGAAAACGAATCTTGGTCGTCACGGGCTTCACCCTGGTACTCACACTTCGGTGACTCGTATCCTCCAAGAGAATACGTAATCAAAAATATCTTGTTATGCTTCGTTTTAAAAATGATTAACTTTTATTTTGTTCACAAATTATCAATTACGAAACGTTATTCTCATTGTTATAAATTATTGGTAGAAACTTCTTGAAGAGATCCTCAAGAAATTCTAAAAAATTTATTTTTTAATCTAGTAAACGTTTTTTATTTTTCGTTCGCTGAGATATGAGAATAACAGAATAAATATTTCGTAACATATTGAATCTTCGACGATACGTCAAATCCTCGTGTGATTTTTTTATGTTTAATTTTGTCTTTCTGAATCGAAGTGGAGTTTTGTAATATCGAAAAGTATAAGTTGTATCGTTAAGTTCTGTTCTAAAATTATTATCGAGTGTAGAAAATATGATTTTTCGTTTGACCAATATTATTGTTAGCTTTAGGTACCAGAGTGACATAGCCCGTTGGCCCACAGCATTCGTAGTAGTTAATAAACATATATCTTTTGTGATTAAAAGAGAAGATATACTTAAAGTGATTCATGTAGATTATACAAATTTTATATAAAAGTGTATTTATATTCCAGTGTGCAACCACACTAGTGCACATTGACGGATTAGATGCGGTGAAGTTTCTATTGATATAAAACTATTATAACATTATTGATGATAGGTTTATTATAATATTGCTTAACGTTAAGGGAGATTATTGTATATTACCTGTATATATGATAAATAGATTAATAATATAAGTAAAAAAAAACGTGGCAGATACTTATTGGCCAGTTATAATAATAAAATAATTATCATAATTATTTCTCAGAACCAAAACATACGAAGCGTTGTATGAGAATTAACTATAAAACAAAAAAAAGAAATAACACTAGAGAATGTAACATGTAAATGAACACAGGAACGATAACAGTCGCTGAACTGTTATTTCTAATAGAATTATTACTTAACTATTAAAGACATAATTATCGAAAAAAAAAGTTTATTCAAATTGTAAGCTTTACTTAGGATCGCCCAGAAGTAGGCATGTGCGACGTTCCTCGTTGCAACTGTATATAGGCAATGTCTACCTATACCTACTTAATAATATCCTAAAACTACATGATACACGGTCTTGGTTTACGGGTTGTAGAGATTTATAAGTACCTGGTATCCATTCATGAAATTATTAATAGCATGTTTCATAAGAAATGAAACGATCATTCGCTTTAGTTTAAGATACAGAAAATAAGAAATTATAGTATAATCAACTATTCCAAGTATTATTTAATTAAATAAACTGGCGTATTTAAAAATCAAATGAATGACGGTATCAGATCATTATGAATCTCTACAGCTTCACGATTATATACCTATTTATCTATTGTTAGGAGGCCTATGATTTGATCTTACAGTGCGCCACTGAAGACTTAAATGATCAAATGTCGCGTGTGTTGTCTTGTCCCAAGACCTGGGCAGCTTCACCAAGAAAGTGAAAATATTTTCATGTAATACGAACACAGCTGTACCTACTTATGGCACGAAAATATAATTGAAAAATCTATTGGGATGAGCATTTACGGACGATACTTTCAATTCATTTGTTGAATTCGTTCGAATGTTAAAGTTAGTGTAGGTCATCGATTTTAAATACTGTATAGTTAACTTAGTGATTACCTCTATCAAAACTAGATAATGGACCAAATTTTGATTAAACGTGTGGTTTAGAGAAAATTGATTCAATTTCGAGTGTGACGATTGTTCGTATATTTTGAGTATCCAAGCTCTGGACAGATTGCTTCGACACAGTCTCGTAAATTTACGAACAAGATTATAGCCGGTATTCATAGTCGTTGATTATTCTTAAGATTGTTTTCAGCATTTGGTATCCCATATTTCCAGCAACTATCTTGTACAGAAAACAGGGACTAAATGCTTGAGGTGTGTTTTAATATAAGTAACGACGCTGAATACCAGCCTATATATCCAAAAATGTATGATTTAAAGACAAGATCATAATTTAGACAGAATAACCGACCGTTTCAATAGAGTTCGGTATTCTTCATAATTATCTAATTATTTGTTTAAACCGAATGAATAACAAAAAAATATAAAAGTGAGTTGATTGAATGGATACAATTATCATGTAATTGAAATTCATTTACTCAATGCGTGGCGTTTCTTCTGTCCATAGAAATGTTTTTATACAGCAACATTTTTATAAATCTCTACTTATGATCGTTACCCAAAACTTTTCATAAATGTTTCTTAGACAGGCGAACTATGGTGATGTTTCATTGATCGATACGCAAAATATACGTATGTATGTATTTATCACGGCCGCCATAAGTGATTGGGTACAGACTTGTGCGAATAAAATTAATTAACAAAATGAAAAATTGCACGTTATGAAGAAAACACTGATATCATTGGTTATACATTCATGTAAAGAAATTTTAATACACAGACCAGTTTATAATATGTATGACAGACACCACATTGTTTCTCAATAACAGTTAGAAACATTCAATAAAAAAGTCATAAAATATTGAACGCTATTTTTAAATTCCTACAAACCATCCTTCTTTATAAATTAATTATTACAGAGAAGACAAATATATATTTTCCATTTTTACATCAAAACGAATTAGAATTCCTCTAGAAAAACGTGGAAGTTCGATGGCCTATAATTTTGCAATAAATAATTAAAAACGGATGAAATTTCTCATGTTGGAAATGGACAGGCCTCCTTTTTAACATGCCGTTTGATTCACCTCGATTCGACTTTCTGTCGTTATTCTTCTCGCACGTTGACCGGTCTAGACACTCAGCTGATTCGTGTAAAGGTCGATGACCCGTGTCAGTGATTCAAAACGCTGCACTTAAACTTTGCAAGTCTATATTTCTGGAACAGATTGAGCTATCGGGATGGATCAAACGCGATTTTATTCGTCTTGAATTCCTCTATCAATTATTAGTAACAAGTAGCAAACTCGCTCTTTCTAACTTCTCTTGTTACTGATCATTTCGTTACTGTTTCATATATTAATTTAAACTCATCTCGAGAAATGGACTCTTAATAGAAAATATAGACAATTTTGATAAAGCAATCGAATCAGGAGTACTCATTACTAGTCCCAGCAGAAAGTATACATCATTTTGTTTTCTCAAGGATCTCGATAAAAGAAATTCTTATATTAACGATAAAGGCTTCATATCAAATAAAAATTTGACAACAATTGACAACGAGATATTCTAAACGACATTTAATTTATGAAATAGTAATCATGGATATATTGATCCGTTTTTCATGGATTTTTTAAACGTTTATTCTAAGCATTTTTTCAATATGCACAAAATTATCTTATCGAATTTTTTCAGTAACAATTATACGTGTTTCTTGCCAATCGTTTAAGATAGCTTGCATGACATTGGAACAAAGTGGCAAGTAACAATAATTACGGTTTTAAACTGTTTCCTGAACAAACAATTTCGCCTTTATAACTAAGGAACTACAACACGATGATGTAAAAGACTAAATACTTCCAATAAAGAAAACGCAACCCAAGCATTTTTAAAGAAGTAATTATCGAGACTTACCTGGCGTTTAAAAGTAATTCTCGTAGCTTTAATAACACAAATCACCAAGTAAAAGCAGGCAAAGATTTCAACGCGCTGAAACCTTTGAAGAACGACTTGTTTCAGTAGTAAATCTCACGCTGTCTCTGATGTAAAAGAGAAGAACTGGCAAACTGTTTCAGTTCTTCCTTATACGAGACTGTAGTCAAAGATTCATGTGGTCAATGGAGCGCGCAGGATAATACTGAACCTAAAGCAACTATTACGGCCACTATTTATACGAGAAAGATAAGTACTTATCAGGCAGGCTTTGCATGGTTCCAAGTCAACGTCAGGGACTCAGGAAATACATGTTTCACAAATATCCAGTGGGACGTATGGAGGGGTAATGCACATGCCACTCGGAGGTCAGATCTTCATTGAGGACTATAATTAGCGAACTTTTAACAAGACATTTCGTTTTTCCTCAATAACTCCCGAACGGATGGACGTAGGGGGGTGTATTTAGGCTCATTTTGTAGGGGACGACGAGATCTACAATTTCTGTGCAAAAAGAATTCGCTAGCTTCAATAGTTTACGAGTAATTTGCAAAAAACTGTTCTTTCGTTTTTCGTCAATAACTCGTTAAATATTGATGCTAGCGAAGAACTGTTATATAGAAATTCTCTAGATTCTAGAGATCTCGCCGTCCTCTACAAGAAAGGTCGTATGCATTTATCCCGTACGACCAACGATTTAGGAGTTATTGTGGAAAAACGAAATTTCTTGTCAAATGTTGGCCGTTTCGAGACTGGGATGGTCGGATTTTCTCAACACCTACAAAATGCCGATTAATCATACTTAACTCGTTAAATATCGAAGTTAGATGAAAAATTCATAGAATTTTCCTTGTAAAGGACATCATTGCCTATAATTACTGTATAAAATCTTTTTCGGTAGCGTCAATTCTTGTAACAAAAATGTAAGTCTATCTGTTAGGTATGAGAAAGGTCTTATGCAATTTCCTTTTACTTCGAATAAATGAAGAATCAAATTTGTGATTTAATTACATTAGATTGTAGTTTTTGACTCGGTCCCATTTTATCAGATCTCATGAACAGTTGAACTGGTTGCACTGCAAACAGTGCAAACTGCAAGGCAAGTATGCACACTATTCACACAGACATCCAGATTTTCTGTTCGTTCAGTAGATGCCGCCGCTTTGTGGAGGTCAGATTGTCAACAGTATAACCTCAGTCCTCCTTTCGAGTCACGTGTAATAATTTCGTTGACAAACGAAATAACATTAGTTAAAAACTTGATAAGTGACAATCCTAATAATTAAAAATCATTCTCGCGTGAAGTGAAATAGAATTGCTTCACTAATGTACGTGAATTACTATATTTAAAGTAATGAGATAAACAAACACAACATTGTTAAAAAATGAGTGATTCGGAGCAAGAGAACGGACCTAAAAAGACAGGGCCAGTGGACAACGCTTGGTCGTTAAAGATTCCCGAATTTAAACCAGAACACAATCCCAATCGTCTTCTGGAAGAAAGTTCATTCGCGACGTTGTTCCCCAAATACAGGGAACATTACCTAAACGAACATTGGCCCTTGGTGCAGAAAGCCTTGGAGGAGCATGCGATTAAAGCTGAATTGGACCTGGTCGAAGGCAGCATGACCGTGAAAACTACAAGAAAAACGTGGGACCCATACATTATAATCAAAGCTCGGGATATGATCAAGCTTTTGTGTAGATCCGTTCCATTTGAGCAAGCAGTTCGAGTCCTCCAGGACGACATTGGTGCGGATATTATAAAGATATCTTCGTTCGTAGGCAATCGGGAGAAGTTCGTGAAAAGAAGACAGAGACTGATCGGTCCGAAAGGATGCACGTTGAAGTCCATAGAATTACTGACAAACTGTTACGTTCTTGTACAAGGACAGACAGTGTCCGCGTTGGGTCCTTACAAGGGTCTTCAGCAAGTAAGGCGCATCGTGGAAGATACTATGAAGAACATTCATCCGATTTATAACATTAAGGCATTGATGATCAAAAGGGAATTAGCGAAAGATCCGAAATTGAAGAACGAGAATTGGGAGAGGTTCCTTCCTAAGTTCAACAGTAAGAACATCAGCAAAAGGAAGCAGCCTAAGAATAAGAAAGAGAAGAAGCCGTATACTCCGTTCCCGCCGCCGCAACAGGAAAGCAAGATTGATAAGATGATAGCTTCGGGTGAGTATTTCTTGAAGGAGGAGCAGAGGAGAGCCAAGAAGAAGAAGGAACAGGAGGCCAGGCACCAGGAGGCTGAGAAGAAGAGGCAAGAACGCAGAGCACAGGCGTTCGTCCCTCCCGAAGAGAAGCCAGAGGAGAAGAAGGGGCAGAGGAATGATATAAACTTAGAGGAGTTTAAGATGAAAGTGAAGAAAGGACTGAAGAAACGTGGTGCAAAATCATAGTACTTGCACGCAAGGTATTTGTTAATAAATCTCGATTCGCTGACTTCTGAATTAGTTCCATCGTTTTATTAGAAAACCTCGTTTCTATAAGTACTATAATATCGCTTCCTTAACGTACGAAGTGCAAATATATATAAGCATATACCAGCCGTATATATTTATACATATTTTGATTTTTTAGTATGATACATGTGTAAAGTACAGAGTCGTAGAAATGCAACGCGTACAATTTGAAGACGGGTATTACATATCCTATATCGAAGGTCAATTCTCTTTGTGGAAATTGTAGATTCGTTACAATTTCACAATTTACGTTTATATATACTGTGTTTTCAATGTACCAACTTCGTAGAACATAGCGTCAGGTCTCAATTAAAAAGCAACCGGTATGTTTAACAGATTCAAACGATCAACGATCCCTTCCTCGCAACGTGAGACTATAATTTGTAATAAAAGATTCAACGTATCATAAATAGAATAGAGAAACTGGAAACATTCGTGTTAATGTACAGGTGTATTTGTTATTAACAGGGCACGAAAAATCGCGTGACCCTTTTCATTTAATCCTTACATATTAAAATGGAGCCGCCCGTTCTATTATCTTACAGTTTACAGATTTTTGCATGGAAGTACGAAGTTTTTACTCAGCTTATTTATATCGTAGACACGCTTATGTACAAGTTCAGCACGCGATTATGGTTGTTGCATCCGCGATACGCCGCGGACCAAGTTTTTAATTGTTTTAAATCGGAGATGCCTTAGGACGGGAGACAGACGATTGCGTAATCGATACAAGTATTTACAGCGCGTCGATTTCGCGAGGAATCGGAAGTTCGGAAGTAAGCAGTTGCTCGTTCATCGTTTCACAAGTTTTGATATCCTCGTCGAATTACAACGCGTAGCTTTAGAAAATCTTATCCAGGGACTGGGAGGAAGCTTAGGTGTAAATGTTATTATCGTCTTGTAGCATTTGATTTTTTTGATCGAATAAAAATCGAGATATTCGAATTGAACAGTGCACGTCGAATCTGTAAAGCTCGAGCGAAAAGAATGTGATATACTCATAAGAGCTTTTTAGTAAACGAGACCTTACATACGTAAAATGTACAGTTTCGAATCTAATTTGTTATGTTTGATAGCTTAGCTTAACGTGTTTTATGATTAGAAACAATTCCTCTCTCTCACACACACGTTCTCTTTCTCTCTCTTCGAATGTACACAGCTTCTGCGAAGCTATGAACGCGTATAGGCGATTAGGGTGCGCGCTCTTATCATACAAAAGCTTACAATAACTCGATAGCGATGACTTCGGTTTGTATAATATAATTATTCGAGGCTCGAATGCGAGATGACGGCAGTCGCATTGTTGTCCTCGTGAAAGTATCGGTGTACAAAAGACCTCTCCCTACGTATTGCTGCATTATTAGTAAGTCGCACCATTCTACTCGTCTCCGATCCACTCGACGAGTCGGACAATTCAATAAATATTGTCAGCAAGAATAAAACGATGAAAAACAGGGAACAGAATTATTTGTTGAACGAATATTTAAAGACACGTCGAGTCTTCGTGGAGCGAGCACACCAATTCCCAGCTACTCGCACAACCAAGTAAGTGTACAATTTTCTTATAGAAAAATAAATCTCTTTATGAGAATCGTTAGCGTACGCGTTTGTATGAAGCAACTCGATCTTGCGATACGAACCGACTTTAACGAGCCACATACGATACCGTGCGTATGTGTTGGCTATAAATAATAGTCGATCAAGAAACAGCGTTTTTTGCTGCTTTAACTTCGTTTGTTTCAAAGGAAAATTTGTTATGTTTCGTTTGGATGCTCACGGAACGACGTGTTTAAATGAGAATTTATAAATATGCATTTCAATGTTGATATTAAACGAACGGTGAAACAGTCTATGATTTGCTTAAAATTATCACGCCGGAGTACTTTCCCGCCGGGGTGTCTCGGGTTTTAATCTACGCGAAAAAATGTCCAAAAACGATATACCCGTTTGAGATCATCGAGTTTAAATGTAAATGCACCGGAATGAAAATGCCTCGAAACAACTCTACGCCCGACTAGGATCACTAAAAACGCTCCTCGTCCTTACAAATATACAATCAATTAAAATAAAAAGCGTAGATCCATTCATCACAAATCAATTCCATACACGATCTTTAATTCTCCTAAAAAAAGACAACCGAACTGCTACTCCTAAAAGAGGAATTCAATTCCAATTTCTGTCTCTCTTCAATATCCTTCCACTGTATCTATAAGAACATCGGAAAGGATGCATCATCCTTCGAATTAGATAGTTTTTCGTTCGTTGCGAACGTCTCCCTTTTTTCTTCGAAAGACAAGCTTCATAGCGGCTCGCCGATGAGCAACATCGATCTCGGATCGATCAGGTCGACCTCCCTGAACAGGTCCACGCGTCTCCTTCTGATCAGATACTCCACGATTTCGGTCCTTCGTGAGTGACGACGGCATCGCAGCCTTCACGATACATTCATCATTCCCAGGAGCTAGTGATTATGATTGTACAGATGCCACCTTTGCGTTTCAGCGTTCGAGTCGCATTTCTCAGCCGTGATGCCTCGTTGTGCGTGATATCTCGAGTCCACGCACACGGGGATTCTCGAATGACGGATCAAGCCACCCTCGAGGTGTCTCCATTTCTGATTTTCACTGCCATCGCAGATCTGCATCAGAAGCGTGGTTCCTTTAGCGTACACCGGCAGAGTGAGGCAGAGGTCGTGGTGCTTGATAAGACCGTCCTTCGTCAAGCCCCATTCCTAAAAAAATAATTTCATTTTATTAGAAAATCTCTAAATTGATTAATAAATTAATGCAAATAAGCAAGGAATTATAAATGATATTCACTTGGTTGCCGCCAGTGTCGTGGCACGGATAAAGTCCAACGTTTCCATCGAGGAGATGACCCATGCTGTCGAGACACGCGGAGCCCTGCTTCAGCGAGCCGCCGGGTCCGCCTTCGCTCGTCGGTATAACTAGCTCCGGGTACACGTTTTTCAGATACCAGCTGAAGGGCTTGCAATGCAATTTCCGCTTCAACTCCATCCTGTCCTGAATACTGAAACAAGGGGAACGGCGACCGGGAATCGTCGTTTTATTAATACGGCTCACGTGCGCTGACGCGTTTTAATGAAATCGACTATTGGGTATTTCGGGCAGCGCGAACCGCGCGACCGTAAATCGAGCTTCGTATCGGTTCTGTGCCGCGACGCAGAAATTAATTTTAGTTAACGATAAACGATCGAAAAGGAAATAAACTTTGCCCGTTCCGAAACTTCGGTCAATGAATCGAGAGTGTCGCGAAATTGTTGATCGCTTTTACAAGCCAGTAGTTGTTCCTATGTAATTTATACTCTCCGCTTCATGCGTAATTTATGATATGATTATGATAGAAATATGAAAAGGAACATTAGTTTATTCTACACGATCAGAATAGAATGATTAATTGTAGTAGAATTTGAATGAAATCTTTTGATGAAGGAAACAAGGATACTCACTTTCCGTAAGGTATGTTGCGCGCGAGAGGCACGGCGTTGTAATAGAATTGTTTATAATCGTCCATCCAGACTTCGGCGGCGCGTCTGGTGTTACGAGCGAACACGTTCCCGCTGCCGCCGGGGAACGAGTACGGGTGTCGTTTCCGGAACACGTGGCCGACCCGCGAGCACGGGATGATCTCCAAGCTGCCGCCACACTGCCACACCCGGAACGATATCTCTGCGAGCGGATCAGATCAGGAATGACGGCTTCGAACGCGATTGACGAGATGCAAGATCAGATATTTTCTTACCGAGATTCTCGCCGCCCCACACGTCCATTTGCGTGTCGTACTTGCCCAGTTTCTCGAAGTACGCCTTGTTAATCACGAAGAGGCCGCCGGCGATCATCGGCGTTCTAATTGCTTGCGTTGGGTCCTTCTGCCTAGCTTGCCTCTCCGCCTGGCTCAGGTACTCCCACTTGAACACGAGGCTCCAGTCGAATCCACCCCTCAGATCAGCTGAAGCGCCTAAACATGTCATTAATTCAAGTGCGTTCATTAATACTAGATTGCCCAAGGAAGTCATTTTGTCTGCTTTTGGAGCAAATGTACAAATAATAATGCATAAATTATTTTTTTTCC
>NW_017143331.1:107773-124650 GCF_001652005.2 Ceratina calcarata
TCTTTACACATTATTCTTTCACAATGCAGTCATTTTGACTGCTTTAGGCAACATAGGTATATACTAAGTTTCAGTCTTTCTAGTGTTAGTCAAGATTGGATTTTACTACTAAAGTGATCGAAAGATTATACTCTGGATAAATGAAATGTTACGATCAGATATTTTGAATACACATCGAAGAGAGGAAGCCATAATGTTAAAGTACCGATATATTGGAAAGTGTCCATGCTTATGACGTCAATGACGGGACACACGACCCTCGTGGGATCCTCGGCCACCCTCTCCAGCAGCGGCTCGAGCCAGTCGGCGTTGCATTCGCAATGGGAATCGAGGAACGTTAACACGGTGGCGGTGGCTGCGTCCGCGCCTCGCACCCTCGACCTCATCAAGCCCTCTCTTTTCTCGTTGCGTATCACTCGTACTTTGTGTATCCTCGATAGCTCTTCACCGTCCTCCGCTACCAGGGAAAAAAGTAGGTGAATTGTCGCGGCGTTCATCGAATACACACGCGTTGCACGTTTACGGAAAATTCAGATTCATTAAATGTTTACGTTTAATAACGAAATTTAAACGGATTTTCGAGTTACAAGAATAAATCACGATTTATTTGACAAATTCAATAGAAGAACACATAAACCGGTTTCATAAAATGAATGAAAAATCTTCCGATTAATCAAATGGATAATAATTATTTCAAATTGCTTACGATGGTCGCTGAAGTCGTCCACGAGAATAATTTCCTTGATCAGATGCTCGGGACTTCTGTTCAGCACGCTGAAACCAATGAGAAGCATGAGAAGCCGCGGCGAGGAAGAAATTAAACGATTCTAATTTCAACCGGCGTAATTCGACCACTGTAGCCTGAATCCTCTCTTAAATAAGTTTCTTTAAATAAGTTTACCGGCGGCATCCTCGAGAGGAAAAAAGAATTTCTCTCCCAACGGGGGAGTAATCTCTTTCGAGCGATGTTACCGTGGAGAAATGTTTCAATTAAGTGGCTCGTTCGCGAGGGAAATCTTTGACTGGGCGAATGCAGCGGTGCATTAAGTATCGAAAACAGCAATCTTGTATTTTAATAATCAGCGCAGTTAAGCGCGGGTCAAAGGATTTATGAGATAAATGGCAGATCCTGTAGTAGGACCGCGTGATTTATCGCTGCGCTCGGTAATAGGTACGTAAGCGTGTGGAACGGCGATTAGAAAATTCCATTGGGCGCCTCTGCAGACACGGCTCAAGGGTTCTCTCGGGTTTTCCGCGGAACTGCATCGCGTTGCACGTACACGTGAGAATTTACCCCGCGATCAACGAGGAAATATTAATCTCGTTTCGTTGAATTCCCTACTTCACGTTTACTCCAGCAATTTTTCTCTTCGTTATTTAATATCAGTTCTATTCGGTACCTTACGACGGTTCTGAGCAGCGTAGATCGAGCCTCATTATGAAAAGTGATTATCACCGATGTTGGCGGCAGATCCCTTCTCCATTGTTTCATTCGACACCTGAAACGAAGCAAACAGAAATTATGCAAATTACGATATTCAGAGTACAGTTTTAAGAAATATTTATCAATGAAATCCCAGCATGATATTCTGCGTAGAATTATAAATGAATAACAAATGTAGCAGGGAAATATATTGGAAGAGGCTTAATTAAATACGTTGCAACTCGGAATCAAGATTTCTCTAATGAGCTTGGTAGCGAAACATTAGACAGTGTATAATTGGGTCATCAACTTGCCACGACTGCGATCGATAGTCGCCCGTACTTGGTTTCTTCTCGACGTTATCTACCGTAACGTTCGTTAATATGTTTATCGGTTCATCTCAAGAGGATTCCCAACGAATACGTAAAGCGTCGCCTCGTTAATAATTAACCACTTCTCTCCGCATTATTGCCACGATCCATCCACGTCTCCCATTGTATTTATTAATGTATCATCCAATAATTTTCAAGGAACTTGCTAATATTTATCGTATTGTTCTATACTGATCCTTCATTCATTTATATATTATGTACATGTTTCTATCTCGATCCAATAATTTACCGGAGGCTGCGAGGCTTGAATTCTTCTAAATTATACGAAGAGCACGGATTTGAAGAGTTCACCGAGACCATTTATTCCCGTGTATCGACGTGAGACCCGTCCAATTCGTATTTCCCGCGGCTCACGTTTAAGACCGAGCAGAGAAAATAGGAGGAAAGGAGGACGAGGATGATTTCGGCGAAGGACGCCGACACGGATGGTACATAAACGCGGCTAGACGGCCAGAACGATCCCAATATGTCAGTCCTACTTTTCCCGGATAAACTCCCGGAACGTGTACGGAATGCGTCCACGTAGCGTGTACACCAGCAACATGCCCCGCCGCCGCGTAGGTACCATCTGTCCCGCTATTGTAAAAGTTCACTGATGAGATTATCGATCGCTGGAATTATTACTAACCGGTGGAGTGCAATCGCTTGGAAAATTTACCGCTCCGTCTATACTTTTAACCCGTTCGCCGAGAATCGGTAACAACGGCCGTTGTTTCCTTCCACCCCCGCCGGCCGTTCGTTCATCGACGGAAATTACCGAATTAAAGTCACGTCGCGAGACGGCGTTAAATTAATAACGCTGGGAACAAAGAAGCCCGGGCGAGAGTGAAAAATTACTTTGCAACGCAATAAAATCTTGCGGCGCGGTGCTTTAAGGAGGAGGATGAGGAAGAAGGCGTTTAATGCAGTGGGTGGCCCCGGGACTTTCGGCTTTCTTGTTACGGCTGCCGTTGAAATAAATTGAGAGCGGCTACATGAAAGCGTGCGTCCTCCCTCGGAATTTAATGGGACATAAGTTTCCTATTTGGCGCGGTCCGTCGTCACTCTTTTTACTCAGGAATTGCGGAGATGTCAGTAATCGATTAAGGCTCATTAGCCGTTCGTTTCGAGCAATTACCGAGCATGATCTCGGCGGGCTAGATTATATTTGCAGACAGAAATCGCAAACGAGCCTTAAAGTGGACCGGACGTGGACGGATCATCCGGACGGTTTAATTCGGAACTGCGATTCGGGCTTTGGACCCGGCGTTAAAGTGGATAACGCGCGCGAGTCCGTATCCGGCGACCCCATCGAATTCTCGTGAAACGTGTACTGTCCGCGTTTACACGGGACAATGCGCGTTCCGCCGGGCGGAACGGCGAGAGGTACACGGGGAATCGTCCCATTCGCTAAATTGACGATCCGATCGATTCACCTTCGCGTTAGTACAATTTGTTAAAGATACTTGTAAACACAGCCAGTGTTTCGCGAATTGTTATTGAATCGGTGCCAACATCTAACCGATTTTCTTTAAACATTCTATTGATTCAATTTTTTAAAAGCATTTTCGAGTTCGTCTCGAATTTATGAACGAAAATATGAAAATTGCAACTTTAGTAAAAGCTTCGTTAAAATTCGAAACGTTTCTGTAATTCTGTGAAAGGGTCAGAAATTTTTTAAAGTAACGCTTGAAAAAAAAATATGTGAAATATTGAGCGCCTAAATAATTCGGCGTGGAAAGGCGTGGATGGGGGAAAAAAGAAGGCACGACACGAAGACCGGGGGAGGACGGAATGAAGGAGAATAAAGCGAATTCGGGGACGATGTATAAATTCGAGCGCGTGCACCGAGCGGATTGCACGGGACTGTCCGCGATCCGGGCGAGTTTCGAATTAATCCCCGCGCGTCCGATCTCGCATCGAAATGCAATCGTGGACACGGCCAAGTGGTTACAACGGGTCAACGAGGCGCGGGAGAACCGGAGTTATCCGTATGACATGGAAAATAAATTTGCAGATAAAAGCCAGATGAGTTTCCCATCCGCAAAATGCAATTGTCTTATATCCCCTTGTGAGTTAATAGCTGCACGCGACGATTACTGTGCAGCTCATTGTTACTTTCAGCGTTTCTATTTAGAACAAATATTTTACGCGTTCGAAGTACGATATTTAATTTATTATTATTAAAAAGTGTTTTTCGTATTATCCAATCGTTGGCTTGTTTCCTAGAGGATATACTCGATCCTCTCTCATTAATTCGTACGCTGTCCGGTGTGACCGTTTCGAAAACGCGCTCGTTGCGATCGACACCAAATCCTGGCTAAGCGGATTTTTCCGAAACGCAGCCGTGTGCTCGGCACGTTGACGAAAACTCGCGTTCGGAGTTAAAAAATAACTCCCAGCCCAGGAGAGAGAGAAAGACATTTTAATACGCACGGCTTCAGCGTATTAGCACGCGCCGTGTTTTTGACAACGACGAAAGCCACAGTGAAAAAAAGATACGACAAAGAATCGTGAAGTGCGTTAAAACGACCTCTTTTATTAAATTCAGAATAACTACTCGACTGTCTGATTCAAGAAAGTGCTATTAGCTTGTTCAATTCTGTGCTCCCCGTGAATTGATTTAGACGCCGGGGTTTAGAGAGTTCTAGGATGTTGTCAATTTTAACGCTACACGACGTGTATTAAATTCTCTACCTCTAAACATCCTCAAACACACGATCTGTTCGCTGCGGGAAGTCTACAAACTCCGATTCGCGGCACGCTGTTCGCCCCGTAGAAGACAGTCTGAGTATACACTGACTCGCACTACTTGCGTGATGTACGCGCGGCTAAATCTCGGCCAGCCCGGCTCTGTGTTTGCCCTCTCCCGTTCAAAAGTCTCTCAACAAAGAAAGATAAGCTTGTAAATAGCGTAAATAAAGTTTGACTTTGTTGCTAACCGATAACAATTAATAACTAACTCGTTTCTTTGTATGTTAGGAATGTTGCGCTTTGAAAAACGATCGTACGACATCCAGGAACGAGTTCGTAGCACTCACGCTCCTCTCTTCTTACCAGAAATTCTATTTACCGTTTGAGCTTCACTAGAGACTCGCTCGTTTCGCGAAATTCCCGAGGTATAAAACAATTTCTCTCCTCTCGTCCGTCCTCTAAAAATTCTGATTTCCACAGACGCGGGTATTACGTTTCACGAGATTTGGATCAAAGCGGCACGAAGGGATACTCCTTATTGTACATTCCATTGTTTCGTGTAGTTTCTGGGAAACTTCGGTTTCAATGGAGCATTATCTGTCCGGGGTAGGAAAAGTTCGATATCTCGCCGGATTGTCTATATCCACGGCTGAAAGGGAGAAAGAATTTCAGCGAGCACAATGGTTCTTTCGAAGGAAACGAAATAATACCAGCATCGTCTCGCGCCCGCGTCGCGTTCCCCCGATCGTAGGTAGAAGGGATGGAAAGATTATTGCGCCCCGATTGCCCCCGAACTTTCTGCGACGATTCTCGCGGCAGTCAATCCGATTAATTAATTGTAATTTCGACCGAGCAGTTCATTTAATTCGAACGTAGCTTTGACCGATAGTTAATTAATTAGCCACGCGCCCGAGTTTTCGACCCGGTTCGATAAGAGGCTTTATTTAACTAATTAGGAAACACTTCGATCGGTTAGCTCGATTGCTAATTGAATAAACAAGGACGATCGTTCTCGGTTTCGATCAGCGATTTCTTTCACGAAATTTGATGGAACGTGAAGAATGATTTGTTACAGACGCGTACCCCTCATTACATCGTCCATTTATTTGAAAACCGTCGGCGTACGCACCTGCCCAACGGTACAAAGAATAGGCATCGATCAGCGGTGGTAATTTCCCAATTCCCATTTCCATTCCCGGCGAAATTCAACGTTATCAGGGTCAATCGCGATACGTAACGCACATTATCAATCGTTCCGCTCGGAAACGGTCCAATAAATCCGATTAATCGCGTGATACCTGATCCCTGTTAACGAGCCTCGTGCCTTTTTCCGCTTTTTACTGTATCTATCACCGGAAATGCTACGCCCGATATCACTCGCGTATTATATAACAATCGTTGCTTCGTTTCAGTGCTAAGCGGATGTTCTCGCATCGATGTTCTACGTCCATACATGAACTCGTAGTCTGATATGAAATTATCTGTAATTATTTCTATTCTGGATATATAAACTATTTCTGCTTTCTGTTTCTTATTTCAAGATAAAATTCAGTTTATAATGTGAATTATAGATTATAATATATTTATTAGAAATTATTTTATTTTTATATTGGGTTGGGGAATAAGTTCGTAGCGTTTTTACCGAAGACTTTTATTTAAACAAAAAACAATAATTATATCAATAAGTTAATCAATTATAGAATCGTTTTATGATCGCAGTTCATTTTTTCCGCCAATTCACGACTGGTTTGGCGACCGTTCTCCTTCAAAAGTGATTTGAGACGTTCTTCATCGAATTCAGAAGGCCTTCCGCTGCGGGACGTGTCATCGACGTTAAAGTCGCCATTTTTTAACTTTGCAAACCATTTCCGTGCTGTAGACTCGCCTATGACACCTTCTCCATACACGTCGCAAATGTCCCGGGCTGCTTCGGCAGCTTTTTGACCTCGATGAAAAGCAAAGAAGAGCAGGTGTCGAAAATGTTGATTTTTGCCTCCTGGGTATTCCATTTCTAAGCCTCAAAACTAATAAAAAATTAAATAACTCAAAAATACAATTAACATAGTTTTGTAGAGCAGAAAGAGTTCTATCGAATGAATACTTACCCGTTGCCAAACAGCAAACAAATCGTTGTAAAATAAAAGAAATTGTAAAAACGCTATGATCTTATTCCCCAACCTAATAATAATGATCAGTAGATTGTGGATTATTGAAGGTTTAATAACCCTAAATATAATCTAAAGAATCGAAACCCATTAAACGATCATTGATGAGAAAATGAGACTATTTTCCTCTTCTCTTTTAATAATTGACAGGAATCGATTACAAGTAACGGGATGAAGTCTAGGAACGATTAGCGTGGTGCGGTTACGAGAAAACAAGGCCGGTAATACTCGAATCCGGGTCAAATTTCCAGGGGATTGGAATCGATGTCTTCTTAATAACGACTACGGCAGGATCGTACGACAACAATACTGAAACAGCTCGATACCGTGACCGACATCGTTCCACTTCCGATGATTATTTCTCGTCGCACGACTCCGATCAAAATTCCTCTTCATTCGCTGCTACGTTATAACTATTCTCCAAGTGGAACGTGAACGAATCCCAAAACGAGTGGCAGGAAGATACAAAAACTTAGTATTCACGAATAACATGGATATAAAAATAATGCCATGAAATAATACTTTTATTAATTCCTTGCTGTATTACTTAATTCGAACCTTGTGGATTCTCAGACCGTTTTTTATGCTTATAGAAAACTTTGCATATTCTCGTTGGCCACGAGATTATGTCCATGACTCGTGATATCCACATTTGGCATGAAATTATGATCACAAGTTTGACTCATAATATTCACGTTTAATACAAAATACTGACCACAAGTCAGACTAGTTAAAATACGGCAAGGGGTTGATAATATCATAAAAAATGTCGAAAACATACGAATGCCTCTACTCATTATAAAATTTCGTTAACGTTGTTTTAATTTATAATATCGTTTTTGATTTCTGAATTTTTTCAAGCGCGTGACTTTTTTTTAAGTCGGAAACCCTCAATGTTTTACATTAGTTCTCGAAGGTTCCCATCGATTCCGTGGTCCTTCTCGCGCCGCATTGGCCGGTTCTCCGCGGAGTAAGAGCATGGCAGGTGCTTTAGCCCCCGGGCAGCGGTAAATTTCCCGGATTTTATCGGCGAAAATTTAGAGACACCATAAAACCGCGCGTCGAACGAAGACGCATGTTTATGTGTATGGATATCTCCGGATATCCCCGTGCATTGCGACGCCGCTACGGCCTGAAATATGCGAACACCGCTATTGTCGTTAGCTGAAGATTTTATGACGTATAAAACCGTGGAGGAAAAAAACTGGATTATTGCTTGCCTGCGAAGGCGTCTCTTTATTGCTGTGATACGTGTTCATCGTTTCACCGTAAAAAAATCTGACAATTTATTATTACCGAGCAGATTTTGTACAGAAACTGACCTTTAAAATACGAGTTTGCATGTAAACGTGAAAGAATTAATATATTATAAAGAAATGTACAGGGTGTCCCGGGAAAAAAGTGCTAGAGCTGAAAAGTGGTGATTCTGAAGTGATTCCTTCGAACTTGTGTCCCGGGAAAAAAATGCTAAAGCTGAAAAGTGGTGATTCTGAAGTGATTCCTTACAACTTCGTGAAAATAAATGGTACAGCAATCTTGCAATTAATTTAAAGATTGAACTGTACTTTTATATGACTTGTATATAAAAGTTGGAACATAAAATACGACACTGTCTATATTCTGTACGTGCGAAACTAGTTCAACGCCAGATGCAATTAAGACATCGTCTGGACACTGAGAAATCAATCGAGGAAGGTTGATCCTGAATCTGAGGAAGTTTCTCTACTATGGGAAACCAATTCACTTAGTCGTTATCAAAAATTCATCACCGGGTATCGATCTTTCCGCGGTCTTGGCCCAGTGAAAAGCCGCGGATCGATTCGAGGTCCGCCGAATTCGGAGGCGACCAGAGCGTGACTGACGGAACACGCTAGGGATCCGACGCATCGGGCTGTCTTAATTAATTTCCCCTTTGCGCCGTGCACCGTCGAGCGGTTCGAACGAAGAGAACATTGGCTGCACGGCTATCCCAATTTACATCGGTCAGCATAATCATTTTATACCGAGGTCCTGATTACGTTAAAATCACGATAAGAGTACCGAACTGAGATTCGTAACAGCAGTAATTTAATAACCTTAATGCAGTCCTCTGCATTAATCATTTCATCTTTTAAGAGATGAATCTTTCAAGTCTCTTTCATTATTCGAAACCTCTCGTGTAATTCAACTATTTACCTTATCAATGTTTTATATACACAGTTCGTATCGACTCTGTGGCCTAGAACATCGTGCAATACATTTTATTATTGCAGACCTCAATACGATATGTTATTAGGTCCCGGGCAGGTCGTATTTCACAAATTCCCAATTTCCATTAAATCGCTGACATAATCGATTCCCTTTGCGCGTTAACCAGGACAGAATGTATCGGTAACCGGTACCCCGATGAAGCAATAATCGACTCATAGCCGGCATGGGGATGACGGAGGATGGAAACGGAAACCGGCGCACCGATCCTATCGATCCGAAAGACAACGCAATTTTCGAGGGCACAGCGTGAAACAGTCTCGACGGGCATTGTACTCGAGCCCGATGACTAATTAACGAGCAGGGGTGTTCGGTTAATGAACCCGCGTCGACCTCGCCCTCGAATTGCAACGCGAGTCGTCCCATCCTTGGGCTGTCCATTCCGACTCTCAGGAATCATTATTCAAGCCCTCTTTCCTTCCGGGGCGAAGGATCCGTCAAGTGGTAGCCGGGGGCCCGGTGTTATTCGAGTGGACAACGAAAGGAAGGAAGAAGCCCGGGTGAGAAATGGCAGCGGCGGCGGCGGCGGCGGCGGCGGCGGTGGGATGTTAACTGTAGGAACGCCGGGTGAAAGGGAACGAGAAATGACAGAAATAGATGGATCTTTATTACGCGGCGCGAGGTATTGTGTGTGCCGCAGCTTAACCGCGATGAAAGTAAATCGAGGATGCCACGGTATCGAAGCCGTGGATGAAAATGGATGAAAGCGGCGCGGAACAGCGGTGGATCAGTGAGGCGAGATGGATGAAACGTTCACGAGAAAGTGAAACAGCTTGTCTCTTATATGATGCTGGTTCATGGAACTGATTATGGCTTGTCTTATTACAATCGAACAATAGTCTCTGCATTAACATCAGATCTACCAAGGGGGATCAAAATGTTTCGCATTTCTTACAATCATTATTCATTTTCAGTACATTGTGTTTTCTAAACTATGCAAATAACTAATTCTGTAAATTTTGATCCTCCATGGAACGTAGATTAAAAGCGTAATTGTTTCGAAAATTATTATTATTATCATTAACAGTTTATTATTCAATTTTCACTTTGTACATTTTATTTTTGAATCATCTGATTTGTCTTAGGAATTCTCACCCTCGGATTAACCCTCTTTAACACTAGAAAGACTGAAACTTANTAGTAAATGTTAACAATAAAAAAAATTTACTTCGCTAGGGAAAAAAAATAATTTATGCATTATTATTTGTACATTTGCCCAAAAGCAGTCTAAATGACTTCCTTGGGCAATCTAGTGTTAAAATAATTCATCGCGTTTGCATATTTTTTTTTTTGCAATTGTGTTAATAAAGCGAACGGGTCGACAGATGTACTAGGCACACACTTAGGGTAAACAGCAACGCGAGGGACTTGCAAGTTGCTAGTTCCCCGAGTGCTAGTTCGGCAATTTGCATAACATCGCGAATATATAGAAGGTAATCCTGGCTTCATAACTTCGCCCTTAAACTGTGCCGTTTATCGCCTAACGCAACAACGAGATAAGACAGTTTGCCCGAACGATGTGGACGTTGATGAGAAAATAATTCCAGCTTAGTCGTGGTTCTGCGCTTTTAATTCGTTCGAACAAGTCGTAGGATGCATTTGATTTAACCGGCGCACCGTAGATCGGCCCGCGTGTCATTTTCGTCGAGGAGGTAAATATAATTGCGCTGTTGACAAAAGACTGGAAGAGGAGTACATATTCCTGCCATGAATATTTCGTGACAAAAGCGATCGGTAGACAAAAACCGCGGAGAGAAACGCGGTGGTATGCGTGGTATCGGCATCGCTTCCGGTCTCCCTTTATGCATCCCTGCGGCCGCGCCGAGTCTTTTGTCCGTCCGCTTATTATTTTCCTAGCCGGGCGACATTAAAAATGAACAGAACGGCAACGACGTTAATTAATTTTCAAGCGCAATTATAACATTAATTGTGTTGATTCGATGACAATGAACTATCTCGCGTTCGTTGTTAATATCGCAATACCCCCGAGTACACTGACTATAATATGAACGAGAGTACACATTAAATACATATAATATGTCGATCCTCTCACTTCCAAGAATCTTCAAGAATTAATAACTGCACTGAGTTTCACTGTAAAAACGAGTTATTTATTATGTACAATTATTTACATAATTTACACTGTTATACACTATTACCTGTAAAAACGAGAAACGACATTAAAAGCTATTATTTCCCGAAGATTTATATAATATTCTATAATTTGCAACACACGTGGCTTTTTCTCTCTTAACTATCTCGGTCCGTTATATTCTTCCCCAGACCTGTGCAATACCTCCACCTCTAATTCAAAATAAGTTTTAAGAGGAATACGATGAATTTCCATAAGTTGTATCGTATTTCTTTTACATACAATACCAAGTCCTCAGCGATAATTATTATCATGAGAGTATATCTCGTATTCTCTTTGACATTGTTTTACTAGTAGAAACGGGCGAGGATCGATGGGTCTGCTTTTGCATGTATAAACAAAGGAATCCGTTGGAAGCGGGAGAAGTAAAAAGGGTTGGATAAGAAAAAAAAACCTCGTCGTTCTGTGCTCCTATCCCGGAAATAATGCGTCTATAACTTATGCTCTCCGAACGGCGATTCGCATTCATGACGGGTTATCGCCGAAATCGGCCTCTTCTTTCACCGCTTTTTCAACCGCCTTCCATCTATTCTTCGCGTATGCATACAACGTGAATCAAAAGCGAATTTCACAGCTGCGATCAGAATCGAAGCATAGCGATTGCACATTAATGTGAAGAATAATTCGAACAATGAAAATAATCTGTTCTATTATTAGAAAGATATTAAATATAGTTTCAAGTTTTTCTTTCTGATTTCTACGAAATTGGTAAAAAATATTTTATAAGTAAATATAAACAACGAAGTTTGCCTTTGAATGAAAATGTTCACGACAGAGCGTACTATATGGGAGAGGAAAAAGCGATTTCCGCCTAGCGCCATCGTCGACGTGTCGCTTTTTTTTTCCCAGCTTTCGCCAGCCGGATTCAAATTGGGAAAAAAAAAAGAGAGAGAGCCAAAAATAGTTCGATTACGTCGCGGACTAGGAATGCGGATCGAAAGCCGGTCCGGGAATATATACCGCGTCGAATTCATCTGGATTCCGGGGGAAATGTCCGGGATTCGAGTGTCAGAGATTTAATCTCGCCACTGTTCGGTAAACGACCTTGTCAGGAATGCCGTAAAACCGCCTGGCCTGGCTTGAAACGGAAGATCCACGGTCACCTGACCAACGCAATCCACGTCAGTGACGAATATACGAATAAATCAAACTTAATATTCTTTAATAAACCAGTCGCTGGTCCAGATAAATCTAGATCAAACATATTAACGAATCAATCGTCGATTTGTTCCGTAATACAATCTCTACTGTTGCACTTAACTGCGCAGTTTTCCAACAGAACTCGAATTAGCAGGGGATCAAATTAATTAGGTCGAACTAGGGGCAGAGGCAAACGTCGTTTCGCGTTGTCAGCGTCGCGACCGATTGCGGTCTCGCTTAGGACGTGACCGGGAACGTTTCATACGTGGGACGGCCCTTGTTCACGGGGCACCGGCCCCAGGTGGCAAACATTTGAGTTGGCAATGCCGCGGCCGGCCGCCGGGGGCAGGTCAGGGACTTCTGTTTGCACGGAACAATCTGCTCCGGCCCGTTTTATCGCGAACGGCCGCCCGGCAAGATAGACCCTGGTGGGGCTACGAGTTTTGCGCGAAACAAGCGCACACCCTCTTGGGCGAGGTTCAATATTTGACGCTCGTGGATAAACGTGGTACAATGCACGTGAAACGAAAGAATAACGCGGAAACGTTAAGAAAATGTTTAACCGATTCGAGTAAATAAAGATAAAACAATGTTTTATGCCCGGCGTCAAATCTTTCCTTTATACAGTGCGTACGAATTAAATGTGCAAAATATTCATGGATTTGCAATATTAAATGATCACTCATGTTTTTACATATGTATTTCGTTAGATGAAAGTTATGTTGGTTGCCACGCGAGTGGCTCTTCTCTGTTTGTTTTTCTTCCGTGTATGAAACCCCGACAGAATCGTATTATGCAAAGATTAATTTACGACTGTTTCTAACGCGAATTGTCGCGAGCAATGGAAACAGCACCGTGGCAAAATTGTACACTGCGTTCACTTAATCGAGCCAGCGGCGATTACGCAAAGGGCAGTGTATCTCTAGTCTCCGGGCCGGCGATATATGGTGAACGTTCCAGGTGTGCGCCGGCCGCGATAATGCGTGGAGGCTCCAAATTAGACAGGGGTGCGATCCAATTTGTTTCGTAACCGGGTCCGCGCAACTACAGGCCGGCGGCACGGACCAGTAGAACAGGGGATTGAATCGCGTGCAATTTCGCGAATTCGAGCGTGGCCTGTGAATCCGGCTTAACGAGATTATCGGTCCGGTACAAATTCCCGGTGTCCGATAGAGAGAAACGGACGCGGTGTAAAACGGTTCCCGTCTGGAAAAAACGGAATTTTCGATTTCCTAGCCGGAACCGGCCGATTAGGAGCTCGGCCCGATGCTCCGCGGGACATAATCGTCGACGGGCGAGCGCGTAGGAACGTCGGCAATGCGCGCGAGCCCTCGACGAAATCGTTTCCCTCTCCGATTTGCATAATTTAACCGAGCCCACGCGGTGCCACAGGCACGAATACCATTGCATGCGTGCGTGCGTGCGTGCGTGCGTGAGCACGCGGGGAACCGCGCGTGCACGCTTGAATTATGGGCCGGCGCGGAATTTACGGGACCGAGGACGTGCGCGATTCGTGATTAACGCGAGGGACTCTTGGTTACTTCTCGCGGTGGAGAAAGTTTTTCTTCTACTACAGTTTTTCGTTGGCATTCTTTTCGCGACGGGGAACTCCCGGAGGGAATAGAAAACGGCCGAGGGACGATCGCAGGGTTAGAGTTATCGTTGGTGTAAATCAAACGACGCAATAAAAGTTTGGTGGTAAATCTCGAGGCCGAGGGGGAATGGGTGTGGAAAGGATTCTTGAAATTTAGGGACCCGACTGGAATCTGAATTAGAGAGGAGATCTAGAAAAGAACTAGAAGATATTGTTCTTTCAGTCAGGAAGCACGAATTGAAATATGAAAACAAGAAATAATCACGTGTAATCGATTTTCACTGCGTCGCTTTATAATTAATTACATTAAATTGTAGTCAAGAATCTCAGTTCTGTAATCTCACTTATTTTTCCTTCAATTTCGTTCCACTTTAAATTTACTCCCTACTCTGAATCGCTAAAAATAAATCCCGACCTCGCGTGAAATCTGTCAGATTCGAAGAGTAGGGACCGAACGATTTCCAAGCCCGGGGCCACCCTGACGCTTCAATCCGAAGCTGCTGATTTCCATTTGCAAGCATTACAAGGATAACACCCGGAAATCGAAGAGTATCCTTGAAATAAAGTCGAGAAGACGGTCGATTCGGTTCTCCCCACTCCTCATTTCTTACCCTCTCGGTGGGCGCTGGAGGTGCTATAACGCTGGGGAGAATCGCATCTGCTTAAGTCTCGCCAGAGCTTTTTCTATTTTCCCTCTGTAATTCGGGCCAGGATGCGAGACGCCGCGCCGTCAGGAATTTAAAATCTAATTTCGCGCGAGTTTTTAGAGGACCACGCGCCATGCCCCTTCTGGGCTCTTCGACGTCTCCGCATGTAATTTCTCGCAAGCTGCCGCAATTGCCTTTCCTCTCTACGACGTCATAGTACTCCTCAGACAATATGATTTCTCCTCTCTACGCTGCACGCCTCCTTACCTTGAGCCCTCATTACAATATTAAGAAGCATAAGTAGTGCCACAACGTTTGTGGCTCGTACAATGTGCGAGTAAAAGTCATCTTCGTTCTCATATCTGCTTAGGGAAATGTACTAAATTATTCATGATCCAACAATTCTACTTGAAAGTAGATATAAATGCTAAAAAATAAATGTAACATTGTTTCATCAGTTCTTATGAAATCCGTGAACCTCGTCTAGTAAAGGGTAAATTGCAATCGCCAGAAGCGTAGAAGAAGCAATGAATGGCGCGGAGAAAGGGGGCTGTGACCAAAAAACGTTTGGAACGAGGAAGAGATTGGGTCACGTACCGAGATCGAAATGAACGAGCCTCCGCAAGGAACGGATGCGTGAGAACCAGATACGTAAGTATATAACAAGAAAAAACTTTCCCCGTGGTTCCTCTACTGGTCTCTCTTAATTGGTCCTCACGGACTGCTCGCAATTACGATGAGCCGTGAGACGCGAGCGAACCAGCGAACCTGATCGATTAACATGGACTTTCTCCACGGTCTGCTGCTCGTTACTCACGATGAATCATACCAGAGGCGAAAGGAGAAACAAATTTATTGGAGATGATCTCGGCGAGAAGAAAATGCTTTTGCAATAAACAATTTTATNGCATAGAACCTTTCTTGTAGAGGACGACGAGATCTATAATTTCTGTATAAAAGTTGTCCTCTAGCATTAATAGTTTACGAGTTATTGACGAAAAACGAAAAAACAGTTTTTTGCAAATTACTCGTAAACTATTGAAGCTAGCGAAGAATTTTTACATGGAAATTGTAGATCTCGTCGTCCTCTACAAAAAAAGTCTCATGCAATTTTCTCGTAGGTCCAACGGTTTGGGAGTTATTGGCAAAAAACGAAAATTTCGCAAAATCTGAAGGGGTACCCCTTGAAAAATCTCGAAAAAATCGAAAAATTTTTTTTGGTCGAAATTTCGATCAATGCTTTGAATAAAAGTTGTAGGTACTATTATTACCTGCAAAAAAGGTCGTATACCAGTTTCTTCTATCTCGAATACTTCAGGACTAATCGATTAGTCTAGACTAATTATATAGTTCGTTCATCGCCAATCATTCATTAACGAGTGGAGTTAAAAGAAAATTGCATAATTTTTTTATTATATCTGACAATTTTTGTCTGAAAAAATCCTACACAGAGTAAAAATTGCAGACATTCTCATGCGACACAAAGTCCCATAAGGCTGCCACTTCCCACTACTCTCTCCTCGGTAACCCACGTAAGAAAACGGAATTAACGATTCGACGAGAATAATTGCATTTACAAATATGCATTATTATTTTCCTTCCTCTAAGAACAAACGAGACAGCCAGTAGTCCGTATTTATCTGACGCGGTTAGGATACGATGCCGGAAGTAGGTAAACTCAGAGCAATTGAGTTAGCAGTGGTACACGGTCGACAAAGAATAACCAGGGCTCGTTACGGCGAAATGACAGGCGGCGGGTGGAAAAACAGGCGAGGTGTCCGCGAAAGGAACGAAAGGGTGGACGTAGAGCCAGGGCAGCTGCGCGCGTTTCACGTATTCACACGGGGACGAAAAACGCGGTCGAGCCGCGCAACCGGGGGACAGACAGGGGAACCGGGTCGCCCGGAACTTTTTGATTTTAAAAGCGGTTTATGTATTATTCAGTGGAAAACTAAAACTGTCCCGCGCTTTCTGGATTAGCCGCGGCCAGTTTCGGCCTCTGTTACCGTAGCGCTTCGCGGGAGTCAGTAAAACGTGCGCCGCGTGCGTTCTACGTGGAGACAATTAATTGCCGCTAACTGCCCTCGCGATTTTTACCAACGTTACTCGCTAGTTAACTCAAAAGCTTCCGGTCTGAAATTTTCATTTAGTGAAATTCTATATTTACTGTTTAGACGTGGAAAACTAAATTTTATATGAGAATCAAAGAAATCATAAGGAGTCGTATTAGTTTCTTAACCCCTTGACATACAATGACGAGTTTGACTCGTCATTTATTCCATTTAATTTGTATGTCAAGGGGTTAATTAACACTAGATTGCCCAAGGAAGTCATTTTGTCTGCTTTTGGAGCAAATGTACAAATAATAATGCATAAATTATTTTTTTTCCCTAGCGAAGTAAATTTTTTTTTTGTTAACATTTACTAATGACTTGTTATATGAC
>NW_017143331.1:125774-134038 GCF_001652005.2 Ceratina calcarata
GTATAAATGTGTCTATTACGAAAGTATTACAAATTCTCTGTATATTATTTCACTAACGCACGACTGTGTAAAATTATTTAAATGAAAGATAACGTGCCTGAACAATTTTCAGTGTGTCAGACGCTGTTAGAAAATACTTTGATCAATCACACGGGGAAGAATATCCTGAATAGTTGTTGCAACGTCCTGTAACGCTGCCGCATCCGCGTGGGCTGGCTATGATTAATGGATGCAACGAGTTCGCAGTGTTGGACCATGATCAGCCGGCCGAGATGCGATGAGGTCGGAGCATCGAAACGACCGATATATTCGTTGATTAAATAGTCGGGAGACGATTTTCGTGTATCGGAGCTTGGGAAATGTAGAGAGCGAACGGCGGTGAACGCGTTTACGTTGTTTCCATCGCATCCAATTTGCTGCCGACCGACAATTTGCGCAGCTACTGTAACCTATGATTATTCAAACCTCTCCATTTCATACGTGCTACATAATTTATAATATTATCCATTAAATTATATCAAGGGTATTAGAGTGAAATTCATTTAGCTTGTAATTCGTGTGGGAAATATATAGAAACTAGATTAGATTTTTGTTGAAAAAATCTGCTGCCAATCTGTCAGTCACTATTTGCACTGGCATGTACTTTCATTCTTGACAACATTTATCTCTCAACGTGAAACTAGTTAATGATTATCTTCTCTTGACTATCCGATCGCCTTAAACAGTGCGATCGGCCACTTTCCCCTGATGCAATTTTACTCTCACTTGCGGGTTCGGGAAGAGGCTGTGAGAACTTAGAAAACGATATTCTCTACTCTTGGGAGCGATGCACATAACTGTAATTACAGTGGTTTCTTCGTATCAAGAAGTGCAATCAGTAAAGGTTAAATCAAGAGGTTGTAGTATTAAAGAGTGAACATTTCTTGGTAAAAGAGAAAAACGAAGATCTTTTTGTAACTATCTTGGAATTCGCAAACGTTTAAGTGCATTTATACCAGAAGAAACTTACTATTATAAATATGTGAATCTTTCACTTCGAGAATTATCAGGATTGCAATAATCTTAGCGAGTTCATTCTAAACTAATATTAAGAAGCAAATATTTGTTGGAAAAGGAAAGAAACGAAGATTTCTGTTCAGTTATCTTAGAATTCACAAATCTTTAAGTGCACTAGAATAAATTTACTAAGTATGACTCTTTGACCTCCTGACTTATCAGGATTGCAATAATCGTAGCAAGTTCATTCTAAACTAATACTAAGTAAATATTTTTTGGAGGAGCAAAGAAAGGAAAATTTTTGTGCAATTATGTTGGAATTCATAAATTTTTAAGTGCCCTTATATTAGAATAAACTTAGTATTAGAAATATGTAAATCTTTAACCTCGTGACTTATTAGGATTGCAATAATTTTAGAAAGTTCCTTCTAAACTAATACTAAGAAGTAAATATTTTTTGGAGGAGCAAAGAAAGGAAGATTTTTGTGCAATTATGTTGGAATTCATAAATTTTTAAGTGCCCTTATATTAGAATAAACTTAGTATTAGAAATATGTAAATCTTTAACCTCGTGACTTATTAGGATTGCAATAATTTTAGAAAGTTCCTTCTAAACTAATACTAAGAAGTAAATATTTTTTGGAGGAGCAAAGAAAGGAAAATTTTTGTGCAATTATGTTGGAATTCATAAATTTTTAAGTGCCCTTATATTAGAATAAACTTAATGTTAGAAATATATAAACCTTTGACTTCGTGAATTATCAGGATTTCAACTATGCTAACAAATAATTGTAAAGGAAATATCACATCTGAGTCAGACTGCATATAACTTATATACGAAACGGTGAATGTCGCAACTGTAGTTGACAAAGAGGAGAGAACGAGGGAAGAATGTGGGGCCGCCTCCGCAACTATGAGCGACGGAAGTTGAGCCCACGTCTTGCTTCGTCGGGTATGCGTCGACGTCGCGCGGTAAACAGAAGTGCAAACAACTTAAATGGAAAGCAAACACAATTATACCGTCGCCGGTAAGCCGGAAGATTAGTTTTCCAGGTGCAAACCGCGACCGCGCGACTAAATACCGGCGTTTGTTTTCCCGCAGGGAAAGAAGTGGGATCAGTCGGACTAATTTATTTCTTTCTTTAATATCCCCTTTGTTCCTTTGACCAAATACTTCTCAAAGCTATTACTGTTTTATCAAAACGTTTACTTAAATAAGAGGAAGGATAAAGGGAAATGAAATTCGATCAAATCGAGTGAATTCCCAGTTTATTCGTCCATTAAAACGCGTGACCAATTATTTGACAAATTTCAATGGATTGTTCGAATTACATCAGAAATTATGTCGTGTACAAAGCATTTAATATCTATAAAGGAAAAATAGGAGCAGATAGACGATGATGCTGTGGGTATTTTACATGGCGCGTGTTCTGTAACGAGACAGATTAATTTGCTTTTACACACTTGCCAGCAGAAATTGCCGCGTTCCAGCGGTGACATTTTCATTAATATTTTCCTCCGGCGCGTTGTTGAACATACACGGCCATGTAGGGTAATATCAATTCATAAAGTCCCCGTGTACAGTGCAGGTGCGAAAGGGTCAATTTACGACGCTGGTTTTATCAGTGTCGTCGCATTATTCGCGCTGGCTTGCCGTCTCGAACCGAACGGAACGCGGCCGCCAGGCAGCGAATGACATTTTTCAATTTTCGTCGCTGCGTTGGAACGCACAAAGGGAGGCGCGGATGGAGTAAGGGAATAAAATGCTTCCATTGCGATCGGCTTGTCCGTCACGCGTTGGAACAGGTACCGTCGATGGAAGCACATTTGCAAGCGCGGCTTCAAAGCGGCGGGTGCTCAGACCGCTTGCACGCTTTCAGCTTACGTGGGAAATTGTAAGAAATATACTCGGAAATTCTGCGCACGATGTCGTAAATCTTTTCTGACAATTCTGAGATCTGTGATCAATTTAAGTACGGACTTCATTTCTTTAAAAAAAGAAATGAAATTTCTTAAAAATAGTCTAATTGAAAATATTCGAAGTACGCCGTTACACGAATGGGCCGTAAAAAAATGCGTTTATCTAAATTTTCAAATCTTGCAAAATCGTCCAAATGGTCTCGGGGTAAAACGATTTCCAATTTCAATTCTGTTCCAGTAATCGGGCAAACGTTACGACATCTTGAAAGACCTCATCGCCGGGGCTGCTGGTATTATCGAGATGCTTAGCGCGGCAGAAATTCGCGAGAACTCGGCCGGCCCCGTCTTATCTGGAGCCTCTGAGCCCCTTGAAAATGCCACGTCCGCTAAAGTGTCCGAAGAAAGAGCCCCTGAACTAGATAAAAACACACAATGCGTCGCGGATAGAAAAGAGTCAGCCTTGTTTATCATCGGCCGGAGTAATCAGTTTTCCTAATTACGAGGAGAGGATTACAGGCGTGCCGTACAAATATTTTAATCATCCCAAATCTGTGCGAAGGTATCGGAACGCAAATCGACTCCGATTTCATAATGTAATTAACGACGAGTTTCATTAGTTATTGACCATCCCCAGTATTAATTGTTAAATCCGAATTACGAACGATGGTAAACAACGCGTAATTGCTAATTGCACGAGAGAATTTTAATGAGAGTGTACGGAACACTTTTCAAATGCATATTTAATTTATTTCTTTAATACTGCACCTACTAAAGGGAAGGGGGTCAAGATGATTTGTTTAGCACTATGCTCTGATGGTTGAAAAAATATTGTGCAAATAGGATAGGACTCTTATCGATGACTTTGTAATTTTATTATTAACTTTCTTTAAAGTAGTTGAATGATGATTATTTTTTTAGAAATCACAAACACTGGCGATTCGATATGACATTCTTTCAAGAGTTTATCATTCTGTGGGTTATTGCTGATTACCATAAGAGTACATGTAAATTTTAAGTCACTATAATTTTTCAAAGAACTCATGAATTGATTTAAAATTTTACAAACAGCCTTTTAATAGTAATAGGAATCTATAATAACAAATTCAACATGCTAGCATCGCTTCCATTCCAAAGGCTCGCTCCACTTTCTCCTCTATTACGTGCAATTACACCTGTAAAACAGTATTGTTATATTCTAAATTATAAGATCACTATTGTAAAAGAGGAGAGAACGCGGATGAATTAGTGTTAAAGGTCGACAAGTTTTGTTCGGAACCGGTGATTAATTTCGGGCAATTTCAATAAACCGTGAGGGGGGAGCGGATGAACGGCCGCTCGTAAAGAATGTCAAACGCAAAGTGTGAAATTGCGAACTCGTTAATATTCGATGTTACGCGGATCGGTTCTGTGCAAGAGTGTGGAGCTGTAGTTTAAACCCTGATTTGCATCGCTGCTATGTTTATAACGCGTTTAGCGATTTGCGAAAATTCGAATTGCCCGGAAAACGCGTAAATCATTCTGCAAATGATGCAAATATAAACATGGCTGTCAGGCTGGCTTTATTCCTTTCTGAATCGATGGTTCCACGGACTGGTGACGTTTGAATAAATATAATGAAGTACGCGACGTTTTTTCGGGTCGCAATTGCTTTTGGTAAAATACTTTTATTTGTTAAAAACGAGAATAAGAGAGTTTCGTTAAATAAATGAAGTAGAACTAACTGAATAGTTTTGGGTTGTTACTTTAGTAGCTCTCTTTGCTTGAGTCATTCGAATTCGTATTGATCCTGCGGCCGCGGTCGAGATAATGTCTGCCTGGTAATATCTTCCTTCCCCAGGCTTCTTAATGTTACTTCGTGCCACGATTTTCCCTCTGCTCCCGCGAATATAATTAAAGAAGAAACACCGTTAGAAGTCGCGGCCACGTCAAAAACTTACTAGTAGTCTCATGAATTATTCAGCCGAGACGACGGTAACGTTTCATATCTCGCGGTAGCGATTCTTGTCCCGATGTTCCCCAGCCCGCGACCGGCTGTTCCCGATAATGGAATAGTTGTATCACTTATACGCAACGCGGGGACTTAAATATTTATGCAGCAACTGGCGTGCTTCGTGAATGCATGCCATACCGTTGCATTAAACATGTCAAACTGGAGGGAGGAAGTCGCCAGAAACCACGACAAGAGTAAGAGGGTTCCCAGTTTAAAATGAGGAACATCATCGTAGATAGCGAACGCTAGAAATTATGACATAGAGTCGAAAAAAATTGTAGAGATTTTAGCAAGTAGATTTGTTTTATTTACGCGGCGCGATGTGTCTTGAGAGTTTTAAGGAATGCAGGCGTTCTTCGTTGCATAAAACATCAGATGCTCAGGGATTTTCATTTCACACGTAAGCACTCGTTTCCTTTGCTACCAGGACTGATCCCTGTCCTTTACGAGACGAGGTCACGTACAGAAAGTTTCAATACAGGATCGAGAAGGCCCGATCGATCACCGTCTGATCAAACTAGTTCCGTACTACTTGCGCGTGTCCTCTTGTTTCCATTCCCAATTACCTCTTGATCGATCTTCGGTAATGGAAAATCTTTTGACGTACTCTCATCGGAGGTCGGTGCCTGAGATGTGATCAAACGCCTGAATACTTCGCAAAACACATTCCCGATGTTCCGCTCGACGGAACGCCATACATGAGAATTCTGATTGCCACGATATTCATTTTAGTCTTGCGTTCAGTTTTTTTTTTTTTATTCATTGCTTCATTCTCTATAAACCAATTTCCCATCGTTAACTGGATTTCTCCGAAAATAAAATTTAAAAACGGATTCTTTGTTATCGGAGTTTTACCAGTGGAGAAATCAACGGCGTCGCGATGGCTTTAAGAATCCTTACAGATATCAGACGTCACTCCACTTTTCCTACAAAAGGCATGCTAAGGTGTAAGAAAGATACTTGAGGAATTGCGTTGATTGGAATTCGAATTTGAGAAATGATTCCCAGACTTTCGAAAATCGACGGAAGTTCAGATGACGTCGAATCGTCAGCAACAGTTTGTCTAAGCAAGTCGAAAAATTCAAACAAATCGCTCATCCGTTTAGGCAAAACGAATAAATACAATCCATCTCGATTTTGAATCCTAATGCGCAAGATTAAGTTGCATTAATTGCGCAAAGCTCCACTTGATAGCAATTCCAATTTCTATGACTCCGGCAAGTATTCTTTACATCGAGGAAGCAGGCTTCCACCCAAAACTTGTATCGCCTGTTACGAGGCGAGGGTAGTAGCAAGTTCAAGATGGAACCTCGTTACAGATGATATCTTGCCCGATATACGTGGCGGCTGTAATAAAGCCGGCATCAATACACGTACACAAATAGTTAAAAGTTTCATTCATGAATATATTTTAATAAATCACAAAAGACGAGACAATTAAATTATTTTTGAAAATGTTAAAATGAAAGTGCCTACGTAGAGAAATTTCCTATCGGTGTTTCTTGTATTGTTCTACTGTTACTTGTATCGCACGGAATGGATTCGAAACTTTTGGCGAACAGTGTATGCAGGACTCTCGAACCGGAAGCACGGCACTCGGCTCGATAAGGCTACGGACAAACTGATTTCTCGGGCCGGGAAACGCGAGGGACTCCGTGGAAACTGGTCGTTCCGCGATATCGGCCACGACCGGAACGACTCTCAATAGCGAATCCGATCCCATGAGATTTCCGATCCCACCCCGTGCACTTTTTCCGCGTCTCCTCCGAAGCACCATTATTTTCGTCCTAGCAACGGGTTATTGGGAACGTAACAGGCGCAATAGTTGGCGTAACGCGAGATGAGAGTGCCGCGGATATCGAATCGAGGATCGATCCGCGAAACTCGAACACGAATCCTCTCTTAATTGGCTATAATTGGGGGGGGGGGTTGAACAGAGGGTTTGCTTTTCCCGGATGGAAAATGCTCCTCGCGTCTCTGCAACAAGGGCGCGTTGTTTCAATACGATTCGGCAAACATGCAATTAAATATCTTTGCGTTTCCGGCGAGAGCCATTATCCGTTGATTTTCATTTTCAATAAAACGGGTCGACGAGATAAAACACGTGTGCGACTTGCCATTATGAAATTACTCCTCTGCAATTTGCGAATTTATTGAAAATTACAGACGTAAAAAGAGGATATAATTTCGTTTTTAGGATTGGGATAATGAAATGCAAAGAAGGAACGGCGAATCGTAAAGTTGATTAATCAGCGAAGTAAGATTCGGCTTTTCGCTCGTTCGAGCAAATTCTTTTTTTTTTTACTATTCCACCTGCTGACACGAAATCACGCTCTTTCGTCGAGCATCGACAACGTTTCGCTGTTTTGCAAAGTCAATTTCGTCCGCCACGATAAACGATTCATTGTCTCGTTTCGTAGTTATATTCGTATCAACTTGCAGTTGATAAATTTTACGATCGACCGGCGATTCATTATAACAGGCGTTCTTCTCGGTTCCTTTATTCGTCTCTCCATAATCAGTCTCTTTCACGAGGAAAAATAATAATTGTTCGCTGAAATCCAATATTGAATAATATCAAGAAGACGATACGGAATCTCAAGACAGTCTCAAGTGGTTACGAAAGAATCTATTAATCAAAATATATTTCGATTTAAAAAGTGATAATAAATCATGGAATTTTGCATAATAAATCATATAAACAAGTTTGATCTTCTTTTTATTAATTATTGATTAAAATATAAATTAATAATATTGTTAATAGAAAAATATTTCTTGCCAATCTTATTTCATTATTACTGTATTTAATAATTGAAACAATTTGTTGTAAAGAATACTCTGAGAAGATTTTCGTTCGGAATTTCGCGAGTCGCGGTGTAAATTTGTCGACAATTTTCGTTTCCCTGGAGTCCCTCAGGGTCGCCTCGATACTTGTTGAACGCGTCTGCTCGCGTGAAACAGGATACGGCCGAGCATGGGTGAATCGGCCAGGAAATTAGATCAGTCCGGAGGATTGAAGGGTACTTTCGCTATGGCGGGGACAGACGGAAAAGGCGGTGTCGCTCCGGAAAATGCATTCCGAGCAGAGAGGGAAAGAACAGGGAGAGGAGGCTTTCGATTTCGAAACAGAGCGGCGCGGTGCGTATCGATCGCCGTCGGGAAAAGCTTGTCTCGTTCCAAAACGAGTGGAAGGTTCATTTCGAAAATCGTTATCTCTCGAGTTTTATTATGAATTAGATTAATAAAAAGCAAAAGAAAACGAAGTGAATTGTACCTCGGCAAGATTTGTAATTTTTAATCAATTTGAGATTATGAATTTGGTACAGCAGTTAGAAATTGGAATTAGTATGTCTAGAAT
>NW_017143331.1:135163-137221 GCF_001652005.2 Ceratina calcarata
ATTAATTTAATAATTAATTGAACGCCGTGAAAATTTATAAATTTCTTGAATGAATAAAGGATATTTTACAGGAATTCGATTTGATCGAAGAAGATATTTTATTTGCACCATTTTAATAAATAATGAGTTCATAAAAGCATCAAGTCGGAACTAGATTGTTTCCATTAACCATTGATTACTCGCCAAATGAATGGACACCGACGCGGCGACGAGCAATTTATTTCCGACGTCGCTCGATAATTAATTCGTCCCGCCTGACGTGAAATTTCGCGAGGATTCATCCCCGCGCTCCTCTCTTATATTCATACCGCCGACGGAAAAAGCCACGAAAGGTTCGAGTGTTTAGATCACGATTTTTCGTAGCGTTGCGAGGAGAAAAAGAGAAGCGGCGTACGTTTTTATTAGCAACGGGCTGCGCGTTCAGAGTAGAAGCCAGGCAATACCATTAACCAGCGAATCCCGAAAACTTCGCGAACTCGATTCCTCGTTTCCTACTGGCTGCGCACGATTTCCAAGCCTGTTTCCGGGCACTGATCAAACCTGTTACCTCGCTACCAGCTGGCAGAAAACGGTCTTTCCTCTTTTCTAATTTGCTCCCATGATATTGGGCAAGTTCGATTTCCAAACACGAGACACAGATTTTTATTCTTCTTCGATTTTCATTTCGCGTGTTTTATTAATACAAATATACAGAATGCCTACAGTTATTTATTAATGCATTGCACGACACGTGATTCACTAATACGTGGGAGATATGCACTAACATGAAAAGGAGTGTTGATTCTCAATGTTCAATTTTTCAGTAACAAAAGGACTCACGAATTTTGTACACGTACCAATATTTCTTATATTCACAAAAGATTTTTCGCAGAGTTCTTCCTACTAGCTTCGCTTCTGGTGTCTTCAGAGCAATCTAAGAAAATTAAGAACGTAATGGTATTCCATTAGTCTAAACGCAGTTAGTGATAAACACAAACACAACAAGTGGTGCCAGAATGCTTGTAGTATACTGAATTAGAGACAGCTATTTTACTACACTGTTTGGATTAGCAAATCCACAGAGTTACGTACTATGACTGATGCATAAAGCAACGTACATATGTATATTTGTCAAACCAGATACATACTCGTACTGTTGTTCATAAGCCCCTAAACGTACTATAAAGCGTATTCAGTTTTCAATTTGAATTGTTTCATGAAAATTAATATTTATCGAAACTCTTTTTTTGTATTATTTATCACATACGCATTAATCATCCACTTGCATATATCTTAAGATTATAAACAATGGTAATTGTATGAACCTATTTCTTTTTGAATAACGTTCTCGTGCGTCGTTTTTGCTGAGCGACCGCGGCTTGAATGTACGGCCGTTTCCCGACAATGTCCATGTATTCCCAACGATGGGCTGCGATCCTCGCTATCAGCCGCGACGTGTAATCCTTGTCGAGCTCGTCCCGCAGCTCCCAGTAATAGTGTATGAAAGGATTGATCGAGCGGCAGGTCGGACGGCTGCGTTTCTTTTTAATCCTCCCCGTCGGACGATCGCCGGCCGCAAACTTCGTCGACAAGAAACGGTCGGACAACTGCATTGTACCGGCCGGCGAACGTTCACCATGAAATTTGATCGCGTTTCCGCCCGTGGACATACATACACGCGCTTCGAACCTCTCCCGGTTATCAGTTCCGCGACTTGAAAATTGCCGCGATACTCCGCTCGATTCAATTTTTGTTTCGTCGGCTAACATTTTTTTTCTCGAAAGAAACGGCGGTGTTCACGGCGATGTTAATAAAATATCATTGAGGAAAAACTTAGTCCGGGCGCTCGTAACACAAAAAATGGAACAATTTTTTACAGTCTGCCATTGATAGGGGAAATATTTACAGCCACAAGCTGTAGATAGATGTACTTAAAAATCTTCGTTACGTGTTAATGCCATTGAGCTATATAAAATATCTGGAGTGTGCGCGGCTGTCAAAAGTCGTAAGATAGAAGAGTAGCGACGATGCTCCAAGAAGCGAGAAGCTATGGGGGATCTCTATCCTTCTTTTTATATT
>NW_017143331.1:139403-151744 GCF_001652005.2 Ceratina calcarata
TTAGTCCGGGCGCTCGTAACACAAAAAATGGAACAATTTTTTACAGTCTGCCATTGATAGGGGAAATATTTACAGCCACAAGCTGTAGATAGATGTACTTAAAAATCTTCGTTACGTGTTAATGCGTACTTAAACATTAACTTTAGTTAGCAAAAAGAACGTAGTTTCTTGAAACAACTTTCAAACAGTCTGCCTTGTGAAATTTCGTCAACTTTACGCTAACATTAGCCTAAATTGAGCTTGGCAGATTGTAAAAAATTGTTCTTAGACGATTGTTCTTATACGATTTAATTGCTAACTAACATAAGTACGCTTTATTCTTGTACTGGAGAAAACCATCTGCCAATAAGCTTTTCATGGATCGCGCAATCTTGTCTTGTGCTCAAATAAATGGCAGACTGTTTGAAAGTTGTTTCAAGAAACTACGTTCTTTTTGCTAACTAAAGTTAATGTTTAAGTACGCATTAACACGTAACGAAGATTTTTAAGTACATCTAACTACAGCTTGTGGCTGTAAATATTTCCCCTATCAATAGCAGACTGTAAAAAATTGTTCCATTTTTTGTGTTACGAACGCCCAGTCTAACTGGATTGCGCTCGGCTATCGGAGGCCGTAAGATAGAAGAGTAGCGCCCAAATTTTAAGAAGCGAGAACCTCAAAGCAATCCCTATTCTATTTTTATACTTCCTGTCTCTATTTTTATTATCTTTTAGTACATTTAACTATGTTAAAATTAATCTTCATTATTTCTGGTTTACGTGTCTGATTTGAACATGCATTATAAACCTAGGAAGAGAAAAGGATTCTCCCACGGTTCCCCTTTGTCGGCGAACATCCGCCGTCCTTCGTTCACACTCCAGTTGTTTTATATAGCTCAATGTAGAAAACTAATATTAATGGGAACCATTTCCTGAGTAGACTGCTGATTCTTATGCATTTCTATAGGATGTAAGTAAAATGTGAGAAATAAGAATTATGTAAGTTACTCACATGGCGCTACGCGTGTCGGGAATGTCGCGGTTGCTCGGAAGTCCATCTGATGCTTCCTGGTTGAATTTGTTCCTTGCGTAGGGATCCTCCCCTGCCCGCAGTCCTCCTCTTGAGACGTATCTTGAAAACAATGCAAATTATAATTGTTATATTATTCATTCTTATAAAAATTCCATTAGAAATTTGATAAAAACGAAGATAGAATTCTAAGTTCTTTCATATAAAATTATTACCGACTATATAAAATAGGAAAGTCTGAACTAAGTTCTTTCATATAAAATTATTACCGACTATATAAAATAAGAAAAATTATAGAGGAAACCACGTAATGAAGGCATTATGCATATAATTTTAATAAGAGGAAGGATAAAGGAGGAAGGAAGATAAGATTTAAGTTCGAAACTTGTGTTTTAGAAGTGACACACTTTTCACACGAGCTAAATAATTGATACTAATGTGCTACGGCAGACTGAGAGATCCCAGGATCCGTAGTCCCGCTGCGGACGCATTAATAGTAGATCTCGCAATGCTTTTTCAAACGGTTAACAATGTATAGACGCCGGGCACATTAGTATTCCGTTTCAGTTATTGCGGTTTTGCAGCGAGATTGCGTTCCAGCCGCTTTCCGAATACTTTCTATCTCGCTCTGTCATCGTGACTTGCATTGTACTTGCGTGGATTAGAATCACGCACCGTGAATCTTGCACCGATGGTGAAACTGAATTTACAAGCTGAGTCAATAAGGATTGTCATTAGATGCAATGAATTCACATGCATTATCCAGTGTTCTATCAGTGCAAAAATCAGTTGCAATAGCAAGTAATTGAATAATTCATTGCTTTAAATAATTCTGTTTAGTCACTCTGAACAGAATTTATAAATAATTGTTTTCAATCTTAGGGAGGGAAGAAAGGTATAAAGAAGACATGTAAAGGGATAGATTAAAGTATATAGAAGATAACACCGGAAAAGGAGGTATCTGAAATGTATGAGAGGGAGGGAGAGGCATTAGGGAGCAGACAGGAAAGATAAAGGGCAGAGAGAAAAATAGATGATACGACGCGATACATGAAATAAAGAGAAAGAATAACGAAACGAGGGTTCAGGCAGAGATGTTAAAATTAAAAAGAAAAAATAAACTCTGCATGTATGCAAAGGAATAAAATAAGATTAAAACAGCGTGTGGTAGATACAAGGAAGAGTAAGAAATTAAAATCAATGATAATTCTATGATCTAACTAAAATTGCAAAGTAATGATTAGGAATGAACTTATGATAGATATGAAGATACTGATTATGATTTGATTACCCTTGCTCGTCGAAGTAGTTCCAAGTCACCCTCGGGTCCGGGGTGGGTGCTGGCAGTAATTCAGACGACATCACAATGGCGGTGCCATCAGAATCCACGTAATTGCCTGAATTTCCGGCAGACAGACCCAACGATGCAGGCTCCTTTAACCGCAGCGCTCTGTTTTCGTTCTGGAAAAATTCAGGCATATTTTTCATACAGACACAGATCTTTAAAGAAACCATTATAATTATTTAATAATAAAAAGGAGCTCAAGGAAGAGGAGAAAATGTATTATCATGTTTCATTAACAGAGCCGTGTTGGAATTCGTTACAAAGAATATTTTAATCAACCCAATGCATTATTCAGTTTATTGTACAGACTGATCCAGCTTCACGTTTTCCGTGTTTCAAAACGTCTAAGTGCAGACAGCAATTTAGTAATCACGACGCGGGTGCCATTGGAAAGATTGAATCCTGTGAAACCCGGCCGGTTTCATTCAGCACCCATTTCGCAAGTTAGTCAATAGCGTCGAAAAACCTCTTCGGCGTTCGAGGATTCGAGGCACGTTCCTCCGCGCTGTAAGCGCCGGCCGACACTTGAAGATATTCTATTCGCGAGGGTTGCGGATAGCCAGATGGTGGGAATTTTCATCGGCATCGAGATCGATGGGAGGTGCCCGTTCACCTTCGCTTTAGTTGGCTCCGATGCAAGAATTAATTGTGACCCCGCTTGGTCCTCTTCATATTGACACGTCATCGCGATACGTATTGACTTCGGAATCGATACGGAGAGTCGCGAGGCGGTCCCGGCGCGTCTCGCCCCCTCCCCCTCTCTCCATCGCCGAGTGCCCTTTGTGCCGCGGAGAATGCATTGTGCATCGGATATATAGGTCATCGAATTTTGCTCATCGGCTTCGTAGCATCCCGGATCTCGGCCCGTCTGTTTGCCTAGCATAGTTTCCTCCCCATCGCATCGGCCACCTGCATCGCAAGCTACTATATGCGATGCGATGCGCCGTGATGATGTAACGTTGACTTAACCGGAATGCAACCACGGCGACTGTTGACTCGCGGAACGATGATGATTGAAATTAACTGTCGACTGGCCGCAGAGCCCGGGCGTGTCTGTATGTATTCAGTAGATAACAATTGTGGACACGATATTTTTACCTTGGAACAAGGAAACAGCGGAGGAACGTTTTATTCGCGACCAATGAGACCAATTAAAATCCTATTCAAGCATCGAAGGATTCTTTAACAATGGCTAGAGTCCTCGACGAACGCGAAACGGTGGAAGCTTCGAATCACGTCGGGCAATGCAATGTCACGGTGCATTAAGATCGGGAACCGGAACGGAATGGAAGGCAGCGGGGATCGTTGATCGATCGGCGGGAACAAAAAGGCGAGCGCAAACAATCCCCCAGGAGCCGTGGTAGTGAGCCGTAAATAGCGATACTTTTCCGCGGGCGGGGGAGGGCGGCGGTGAATGGTAAATGGCGCGGCTCACGGATTCACGGTCAAAGATGCGGAGGAAAGGTAAATGACTCGAACGGGAACAAAAGGGCGATGGAGAACCAGTCGATGGAGAAAACGAACCGTGAAAACCGAGGAAGAGAAACGGAAGAGAGAGAGAGAGAGAGAGAGGAATGGGACAAAACGCGGCGGCGATGAAATATTAATTCACGGGCCAAGGGCTGCATCGCGACCGGAAGTGCAGTCTGGTAGCCGCTGCGCGGCAAGCTGTTGCATCCGGTTTCCTCGTGGACCACGTGACGAGCGTCCGCTCTGTTCCGAATGAAACTTATTACATATTTAATATAAAAACTGAATTACAGACACTTTATTATAATAAAACAGGTTTATAACGAAATTGTAGTAACAGTTTCTTCAATATTACAATTTTTTATTGATTTTATTGTTACTCACATATTGTTGTCACATTTAACATTTCTTATTTTATTGCAAGAATTCTTTACTATTGATTTCAATATTAATATGAATTAACAACGCATCGATTCTCTAAGCTCGCGCAAGTAACTGCAGACTGCAAATATGATACAATTTTCTTTTCCGCTTTTTCGAAATAGCAGCAGTTGAGAAAATTTGTCTGTGAACCGATCCGCAATCACGGTGCTCGACGCATTATCTGTCCCTGGTTGACAAATTCGGCGCACGTATCCGTCATAAAATTCATTGCGCGTGCAGCGATTACGCGAAGCCTCCGGAAACGCAGTGACACGGCGCGCGAGCTTATCGTGACAGACTTGGAACAATGATCCACAGTTCAAGGATCCCTGCACGCGGAAACGGAAGTTGGGGCAAAAAAGAGAGGAAATCGATCGCGTGAAGTCGTTCAAATAACACTTTTTGTCCGCAGGCAGTCTCTGAACTAAACTGTTGCTAGACTTTTTAAATAATCTATAGGATAACTGTCCCAATTAGCGTGGCTTTATATTTAAATAAATCCAGGAGTAAAAAGTTAATCCTTCATAAAATCGGAGATTATAGAATCAATACAAATTTTTATTAAATAAATCCGGTGCCGAATAATTGAGTATTTAATTCGTTTAATCCTTTAGAATACTTAATAAAATCGAGCAATATTGAACAAATTAATTTTAATTTGTTAAAAGTTAAAAAGAAGTTGATTAAATATATAAGTGTCCCTTTTAATTATGTCAATAAATCAGTTGTCAAGCTTGAGTTCAATAGATTTTATTCGATTACGCAGCCATATTGTTGAACAAATAATAGTAGAATCGAGAGGTTCATAACTTGTCGAGGACGTCAGTCTCGAAACGATTCATTTAATAATTCCATCGGCTGTTTGATAGTCCCAGCGCGGCTCGGCAATGAAATTCAGCCGAAGCGTGGAAAATTTGGATACGGCGGATACAATCGGGCGTGTCGTATTAGCGGCGACACAATGTACGTGACGATTACGGTTCACCGTCGTGACATAACATTTCCAGTGACGGATGGCTGCGCGGCATCATCATAATTTACTCGCCGCGGAGGGACGCCGGGGGGACGGAAAATGTATCCTCGCGCGGAGCAATATCGGAACAGGCCAATATCGTTAACTCTAATTCGCCTACGTTTGCGCGCGCATTGTCGACCGGCAATAATAACGAGATTAATAATGCCACCCTCGTCGATAATAATCGTGGAATCACGTACCGCGGCAATATCCAGCCGTACGGTTTTGGTTAGCCGCCGCTACGAATCAAGGAATGCGGAATTGCTGGCCCACTCGATTAAGCACGATTCTATCCCCGTCTCCCATCTTCTCATTTCTTTAAAATATAATTATCCACACTTCGTACTGTCAAATAGAATTTATTCATTTTTAATTAAGAAGAATAATGACTTTTTATATTAGGTGAAGTAAAAAGTTCTGAGCCTTTTTTGTCTTTATTTCGACGATGAAATTGACTTCTTGAGACCAGCCTTATGCAAATGGTTCCAAACGGTTTTCTGGCTAATCTTCAGTTCCTGGGCAATAAAATAAGTGCTCGCATGCCGGTCTGACTCGACGATTTCCATGATTTTATCAACGTTTTCGACGATTGGCCTACCAGAGCGTGTCTCATCTTCGACGTCCATATTACCAGAACGGAAACGTTGGAACCACCGCTTTGCTATTGCATTCGATACTGTATTGGGTTCATAAACAGCACAAATTTTTTGGCCGCCTGCATCGCTTTTTCCCCTTGGTTGTAGTGGTACTGAATAATGTATCGAATTTTCTCATTTTTTACCTCCACTTTGGAACGCACTAACACACAACTGGATTCACTCATCAAAAAATTGTCACAAGACTTTTTTTAAGGCGTTATGTTGCCTTTAATTTGCCGTATAGAATGAGAAGATACTACGTATACATCGTAAGATATGGCTCACCAAAGCCATGTAACGAAAAAGGCTCAGAACTTTTTACTTCACCTAATATGTTGGTTGATTTATCTGAGATCCGGTTTTCCATTGAAATTGTCAAGGATGTTGAGCCGTCGAACCTCGGATTAGAATTATCGATGTGTCCTAACGTGTGATCGAGATTACTATACAATTGGGATTATCGAGGGCATCAAGTCAACAGACTATTACATGTGCCGGACTGTTAGGAGCATCGCATTATCGAAACTATCAAGATGGTTAAACCGATACGCGTATCCGGTTACAGAAACGCCGAGAGCAAACCCGATACGAAAATCACAATATTATACAATTTCTGGGAACATGTTCAATGAGACAAGGATCTAATAAAAATAGAGTAGGGGATTCCGAGAGATGAAAGCTTCTCGGGTCTCTGTTTTTCTATCCATGAATCTTCAACAGTGATTTACATATCGAGGAGACGGGATTCGGATCCGGGAAAGCTGGGACGACAGAGGGAAAGTCGCTGCGTTCCGGTGCGGCTGCCGACGCGGTCCGATACGTTTCCAGTGAGTTATGAGTAGATTTGCATACAGAAACCGCGGGTTTACCTTCGGACAAAGTAAACAGCTGACACTCGGCTCGCTGTTTCGCAAGAATTAAATTTAACCCCCGGGGAGCTCTAAACAATCGTGTGATCTTCTTAGAATTGGTTTGTTTCATATCTGATCTCAACCAAAGTAAATCATGTTACATATGCATATTGTTATTATAGGAAACGTACCAACTTCTATTCACATCGCAATTTCTAGTGCTCGATTTTCTATAATGTTTATGCAAAATAAATCATTTGTAAGGTAAATATAAAAAATGAAGTCTAAACAGGAATTTATTTTATATTTAAAAAGATCATAATTATTAAAGTATATTATTATTATATTTTAAGCCAGTCAGAAGAAATTGGGAAATTTACTATAATAAAAATTGTAAAGCAGAATTGAATAGACTGAAGGAATTTTCTTGTTAAACACTATAATGTAATTGTATGTTCAATAAAAGATGTCCCACTATTTCGTAAACCCAATCTCAGAATTCTGAAATAAGCAAGAATAACAAAAATCGTGTTGGACTCTAAGAAGCATTCTTTTTAAAATACCACTTGGACTTTCGATTGCAACTGTAATTTTTTCGATCCTTCTCTCTCTCGCCTTGACCCAGTTACCGACCTGCTCTAACCTGTCTAGACACCTGGTGCACGGTTCTAGGAAATAACCCTTTGATTCCAGGAAAGTGGGACGAGATTCCGTCGGGATTCACGATACTAAAGTTTGTAAGCCCGTATCTCCGGAATGGAATGAGATATTTGGATGAAACAAAAGCTGTTTTTCTCAGCATGACATTCTCTATTAACTGACCCTTTAGAACTCAGCACAATTGCTTGCTAGAAACAAGCTTATGTTAGTATTTTAATTATCCAGATTATCTAACTTTAACCAAGGGATAATCTTAGATCGCGCCAGTTTGAAATTTTTATATCATTTCTGTTGGTCTGACAATGGGACACACAGTGGGAACATGTTAAATGAGGAACAGTGAAATCCTCTGAACCAGAGGATTAAATGTACACCGGGACTGGCATGTTGCTTGAGATAGGAACGAATCTCGTCGCTAGTCTCCCGTTCTACGGGCAGAAAAATAAGCCCGGCGTCGAGAGCGGAAGGGGTAAAGAGCTTTCAGTCAGTATAAAGCTTATCCCGAAAAATCGTCGCGACGTCTGAACGCGAGGAGCGCCGGGTGAATCGAGAATTTCGGTGAAAGCGCCTTACGCTGCCGGGATAAATCTCTTTCGATTTATCCACGATTTATCATTTTTCCTTTTTCAAAACCGCGGTAAATCGCGTGGAAACCTTTGGGATTAGAAACCGGCCATAAAAATTCTTAATTTACCCCGCGGCTCGAATCGACTGGGAAACTGCGCGGAGAAACGAGTACGTTTATTAAATTCCAGGTGCCGCGTAATTAACACCGGTCCCTGCACGAGTTTATGGGATATTTTCGCGGCTCCTTCTATCCCCTCGTTGACGATTATCCGTGCCCGCGAACGACCTCGCGTGCGTAGCGGCGCAAGTCGAGAGCGCAGCGGAATTGCAACGGGAAAACGAGGTCTCTTGGTTAATTAAACGTGACCAGCGTCGTTTCGCCGAGGATTAATCCTCGACAGTAATTCCGGTTGATCCGCGAACTTCGAATGGACCTCGAGCGACGGCGAGGAACGGTGTACACAAGATTGTTGCGGTGAACGGGCGTCGCGCGTTAGCCGACCGCGGGGCCTCGGACGATTGCGAGTCAGACCGCACCCGGCTTCTGGCTAATTTAATGTTCTAACGGCCAATCCACTTAGCATCGTAACGCGACCACCGTTCCCTGCCTCCACGCGTATCCTCCGCTACTTTCGCGTTTACGTTGCCCGGCAGTAATTGCCGTGATCGACGGAATTGCTGCCCGTGTCAACCGTGGCGGTGGCCAAGTTTCGTGAACGTCGTTAAGGAAAGTTCCCCTTGTTTTTGCTCGATTAAAAGAAGAAAATGAAGTTCGCTATTTCACTCGTGGTTATTACCTTCGTTCTTTAGAACGAAATCAACCCAGGGATGCCAGAATCTAGGATTTCTCCTCTTCCCGAGTTTTCCTCACTACTGTATGCTCAATGTGCTCTCCCCACTTACATACGGCATTATTAGCCCTTTGCACTCGAGACATTTCGGAGCATTTTTGCTGAATTCCTTAGCTCTAACTTAAAATGATTATACATCCAAATTACTACATAAAATTTTTATATTTTAATATTTTGCGTATTTTTGTACCTTTAGAAACATAATTTCGTAAACATTAATCATAGCATTTTTCCTTTGTTTGATATTTACTGTAACAATTTCCAAAATGCGTGCCCGGTTTGTCGGGACAAGTATTACGATAATATGTTGTCTGGTGTCTTTCTCCGGTTATATTTCGTCGCGAGCAGACTTTGCAATCCTTCTTAACTCCCGTTAGAACAGTATTCTTTTTTCTATTATTCACTTTCTATTATTATAATCTTTCGGCGCGACTGTCAAGTTCGAACTAATGTCGAAAGTGATGCACGGTTGTCGTTACAGACTAAGGTTCCGATACGAAAAACTTATCTCCATTTAAAGGAGTATCATTTTACACTTATAGGGTCTTATACACGCGTCGCCTGTCTCGCTAAAAGCGCCACAATAAAATTTAAGGTGAGATAACGTCTTGGTGAGCGAGAGTCACCGCTCGAGTGCAAAGGGTTAGTCATGTCCCCAATGATCATGTGTAACGTAAGTGGGGGCAGAAAAAAGTAGTAGAGGACAGCTCGGGAAGAGGAGAAATCCTACATTCTGGCATCTCTGAATCAACCCTGTATTTGCAGTTATCGTTCGGTGAATTATAAATTACTGTGAATTAATGGTTCGTCAACTAGCGAGTATCGAGGCAAACGACAAATGTTCCACCGATTTGCTGGTAATATAGGAAATGCGGTAGCTGTGTGAGTCTTTGTATAAACTTGTTCGCTAAAAGCATTAAGCTTGGAAGCAATTTCCGAAGCGCGGCGCGGCACGGTGTTTGACGTGAAAGGGGGATGACTGTTAGCTGTTTGCCGAGCGAAGAATGTAATAAAGTTTATTTAATCCCGATCGTAATGAATCTGAAAGTTTCGTGTAACTGTACATCAAACGTCAGCCATTCCGAGGGAAGGTTCTTCGTTTAAAGGCTGACGGACTTCGAAAAACGAAGATCGATACTTGCATTCTTGTCCATGAGTTTCAGCATTTTCAGAAGATCTGACGATCGTTCCAAATTCATAGTTACGTAATCAGTCGCATAGAAAATTCTGTAGTATTAATTATAAAATTAATCATGAATTATTTCAAATATAATCAATCTGCATTCTTTAACACTAGAAAGACTGAAACTTAGTATATACCTATATTGCCCAAAAGCAGTCAAAATGACTGCATTGTGAAAGAATAATGTGTAAAGAGATTTGTCTAAAATTAATTTTTAATATATTTTATATTATTTACAGTCATATAACAAGTTATTAGTAAATGTTAACAATAAAAAAAAAATTTACTTCACTTGGGAAAAAATAATTTATGCATTATTATTTGCACATTTGCCCAAAAGCAGTCAAAATGACTTCCTTGGGCAATCTAGTGTTAATCCCGGAAATTTTTTACATTGAGTCACGCCCACGTTTAGTTTCATTCCCGATAGGAATATAAATTTGATCAAGCGTGACCGAACCGTTTTCCGGAGTCAGCTCTAAAACAGGATTAATTCGCTCCCGAGTCAATTAATCCACATCGATGGAGAAGCGAAAAGAGAAAAAAAAAAACAGGTAGGAATCACGGGAACGAAATACGGTTCCCAGGAGGCAAAGAAGGAAAAGAGTTCATTTTTTTTTTTGCCTTCTGCTTGCTGATCCTCCTTGGGACGAGCGAGCAGGTCGCCGGTAATTAATTATCCGAAGACGAGAATCTGTACGCGCGACTCGGCGATGGAACGATGAAATTTTTATCCCGAGACAAGATTACCGTGGAGCCTCGCTCTCTCCCTCTTTCCCTTGACGGCTCTTACACTGAGTTTCCAATCTACGCTGCTCTATTTCACGTGTACATACGTGTAATGAAACTGCAGCGTCGATCGATAAAGATTACTGCCTCCCACGTTATTTATTGATTATTTATCGAGCTGCAGGCGCAATGACATCGTCTACGGTTTTTCGATGAATTATGAACCATCATTCTATCTTCCATGAACGTTTCTCATTGTCCGTTGCATCTGCGTCTACAGTATTACTTGTACACGTGTTACGGAACGCTTTACGACACTTCACCGATATCGAGTTTAGCTCCTTCGCGAAGAACGTGTGCCGAACGTCGAGGAACTGCTTAATCTTTCATCAGTTCTCTTAATTAACCGGCGACAATAGGAGACTGCGAGCTCGTTCGATCCTCCCTCGAGGGAGGCCTCTCTTTCTCTCTGAGGGAAGTCTCTTTCAGGGTACGACGTATCGCTGCTGTTGAAATCGGACGTCGCGGCCAGAGCCCGGCTCCCCGTGAAAGAACCCTTCGGGAGACGTTTCCAGGACAGATGCTAGAAACTGCTCTGGTTCTCCCTTTGTAAGGAACGATGCTCGGCTAGAGAATCTGTCGAAGATGGCCAACGTACTTCGGCCTGATGCGATACGTGTAAATAAATGGGGTCTACTGTATATGGCATGCTTTTCAGGCAAGCTTTCTTCTCGTCTGACAATCAAAATCCTTTTTTAACCCCTTGACATACAATGACGAGTTTGACTCGTCATTTATTAAATTTAATTTGTATGTAAAGTTCTATTTAATTTGTATGTCAAGGGGTTAATTCTCGTATGCTTTCTTCAAATATGACACAGGGTCGAGTAGAACAGTTTTATTTACTATTGCTTGGTCGCGTCATACAATTTGCAATGTGTAATTGTACATAAAATACGTATAATGGTAAATGCTGCGTTGGAGATTGCAGGTATAATTTTATTCCACGGAACACCGAATTCGTCTCTTTGTAAATTGCCAACAGAATCGGACTCCGAGAGAGTATTCTAAGCGAAACGTTACCGAGCACTCGACCCATTTCGTACGCTCGTTACCCTTATCGGTATCTTTCCCGTCGACTCGAGTGGGTCCGTATCGAGAGTCGGGTAAAGTAGCCAGAAAGCGGATTTTTCTCGAAGACGGTTTTTATCTGAACGTAACTTCGCCTCGGGAACTCGCGCCGAGAGGAAGATCGGCCTGCGCCCTTCCAAGGCTTCCCTATTAAAACCGATCTTCAAACTTTCCCGTGGTCCATTCTTCACTCCTTTTACTCCCTCGCCGCCCCTGTCCGCGAAGGCTGCGCGGCTCGCGAACATTAGTTAATTACTTGGTTGACAAGTTTATCCGAGCCTGGTTGAAAAGTTGTCGGCAGTTCTCGCGCGCGGCTTTTAAAAACACACCCTCACGTGTCGATTTATCAAGCCTAGATCTCGAAGTTGTCCGATAACTCTCGCGGCTTAAGGATGTATAGGCTGTACATATGCTTAAACAATGCTGGCACGTTGAATTTGTTATTATAGATTCCTATTACTATTAAAAA
>NW_017143331.1:152204-158229 GCF_001652005.2 Ceratina calcarata
AACATGGGACAATTTCGTTTATTTTCACTTTATCGTTGTTGAAATTATGTCTATCCTTACTGAAAATGTTTAAAAACATGTAATAAAAATTCTGTATGAAAAAGACATACAAATTCGAAGCAGAAGTTACTTTTTCAAGCAAAAAAAGAAGTTTTTGATTTTTTTCACATTGACGCACCAATTTTAAAAATCTGAAAAAATTCATGAACAATCCTTGCAACAATACGAATCTACCATAAAAATATGAAAATAGTATCCCCCCCATTTTCTATGTGAAAAAATTATTTTTAGCACTTTTTTATTTTTCACGGCTACATTTTGCAAGGGAAAAATCTGAAAAAATTCTCAGACTTGTCCAACTACACTGCGGACATGTCAGAATTTTTTCAGATTTTTCGCAAGGCGTTAAATAAGGAAAAACCTCAAAAAACTGATTTTTCGAATTTTCCCGATTACTCCCCCCCTGGTAGAGATATAGGGCTAAAAATTGGAGTGAATGTTTCTTTTTTGATATGCTATCGAATGGCGCAAACGGCGCTTCATTCGGCTCAAGGGCACATTTGGCCCCCTTATCCAGCTAGGCCCTTTTCGTTTTTTGCCAATAACTCCCAAACCGTTGGACTTACGAGAAAATTGCATGAGACTTTTTTTGTAGAGGACGACGAGATCTACAATTTCCATGTAAAAATTCTTCGCTGGAGTCAATAGTTTACGAGTAATTTGAAAAAAACTGTTTTTTCGTTTTTCGTCAATAACTCGTAAACTATTAACGCTAGCGAGAAACTTTTATATGGAAATTATAGATCTCGTTATCCTCTACAAGAAAGGTCTTATGCAATTTTCCCGTAGGTCCAACGGTTTATGAGTTATTGAGGAAAAACGAAATTTTTTTCCAAAAGTTCGCTGTTTTGACGCTGGGATGGTCGGATTTTGTCAACATCAATAAAATGCCAAATAATCATACTTAACTCGTTAAATATCGAAATTGGAAGAAGAATGCACTATTTTTAATTATAGGAAATGCGTTTTTCTAAGGTACATGAACTTTTGGTATTGACTATATAGCCAATACATCCTTAATGAAATTTCGCCGCCTCGTCGGCGTGAAGATTACGCAGATCGACTTCCTCCCGCGTGCGAGAGGAATTCCCGAGCACGAGGCGCGTGTAAATTTCGCTGGCGCCGAGCCAATTCCGCGTTTCGTTTCCTGAGCGCGAATTCCAGCTAGAAAAAAGGGGCAGTCGACAATTAAACGGCGACTTTATTAAAACGCGTCGCACCTGCGCGACCGCGAATACCCGTTTTTCCTCCTCCGCGCCACCGCCTCGTGAGTATCGGTCGTGTCGACCCAATTTCGTTTGAAAAACCGCGTCGCTTCGATCAGTCAGCTTCCGGCGCTATTATTCCCTGTCAAAAATTCACAGCGCTCTGCCTCTACTACGGTTTCATCCTGTCTGTCAATCGAATTTTCTTAAAACACTGTGTAGCGATCCTCTTTTTATCTGTTCCTGTTTCCACGGTACGCGGTATGTGTACAAAATCAATTTCTGTTAAATTGTTCTAGTAATTTTGATGTTTTTCATGCTACGTATATCCGAATGGAAAATTCGCCCGCAGGAAGTAATCGGGCAAGTTTCAATCACAGTAATACCGAAATCCTGAGAGCATCGTTGTTCACGCATGGTCAACTTTATTTTCCGAAGTTCCACCGTAAACGGCCGGAGTTCAACCGGTAAACTTGCGCAGGACTTGAGCCCGGAGAACCGGCGGGGATTTAGCGAGACTGCGTCCGAGCCGCGGCCTCTTTAAAGTCGACCAGCCGCGTATTTTCCCTTCGACGACAGCGCGGCGTGCCACCGGCGTACATCGTAGACTCGGTTTACGCGCCGTCGCACGCGAAACTTGTAACAGTCTGCCGCAACGAGGAATCGTCCGGCCGAGGATCAACGACGTAGAGTCTACGTCGCGGACGATAGATTTTGCTGGCTACCGGAAGAGAGCTTTCCCGTGTCCCCGTCTGTTGCTCCTTGCCGTCTAATGTAAATTTACTGTCGGCTCACCGTCTACTCCGTTCCGATTTTTTCTTGCCCGGGAAGAGACCAAGTTTGGAGGAAGGAAAGTTTGCAGTTGGACAAGAATTCTCTTTCTGATGAGTGGAAATAAATTATGAGTCGAAGGAGGTCACTGGGAAGTGGAGTCAGTCGAGCGTAACGTCATTGAGAGAATCGCGTGACAATGAGAGGCTTGTAATGCGCTTTGAAACGCTCGAGCACCACCGAGTTTTTCATTAAATATAATTAACTGTAGAAATATATGTATCTTATAATTATCGTAAGCGAGCTGTTTGTATGAAAACTTGTAAGAACAACCAAAAGTCAAACAGAATTTATAGAATTTCTTCGGTTTGGTTGAGAATCTTGTATATTTATTAATTATTAATACATTTTATCACGAATTTTGAACACTATGCTTTGCATAATTAGAATGACTTTTTAATTTAAATTGAGTTTATCTTTGGATTTTCTTTATTGAAAGTCTTGTTTCGTTGAATTCTTAAAAACTTAGTGAATTAGATACGCAAATGCGTTAATGCTAAACTGTTTTACGGCAGGACTGGGATTAGGTATTTTATAATTGAGATTCCCAAACGAAACGAATAATAATAAAATTAAAATAAAATCTTCCGTTTATCGTGGAATGATCTCTTTTAAACAAAGAGATAATAGAATTGTAGACAGTTATTCTTTCGTATCTCAGTTTCGTGATCCTCCAATTATTGCGAACAGAACAACAGAGAAAAAGGCGGGCTGTTGGAACTCCTGTTGGAGTTCGAGGCGAAAGGATGCGCCTAATCCGGGATTCGGAATTAATCGAACTGTCGGATTATCAGAAATAATAGCCGCGCTGAAACGTTCGTTCCTACGAGACCGGAAGCCCTGCAACTTTAACGCCTCTCTTCTACTCGAGATAAGAGATGACTGATCAGAACTCTTTCTCCGCGCCTCCTCCGGTTTAACGCGACTGGGTGAGTATCGACGAAACGAGAGAGAATTTGCTCGACTGGATTGATTTTGATGGATGAAGACGGGCGAACATGGTTCCGTCGAGCTCGAGTCTCACGGTTACCAGTGCTTCGCACGTTTTTCTAATCCCTCTGTTGATCCGCGTCAGCTGCCCTCGAACTACTTCAAAACTGATCAGCAAGAACGGGTCAGTGACATACTCGGCAAATTACGTTTCAAAACGTACATTAGATCGTATAAAAAGAGGTATTGATTAACCCATTCGCTGCCAAGGACGAGTATACTCGTCTTTGGCAGGGTGTCACGCATTGCCAGGACGAGTATACTCGTCCTACTTTAAATATATTATAACATGCAGGCTCTTTTGAAGGCCCATTGCCAACGACGAGTATACTCGTCTTTGGTTTTCTGCTTCTAAATGATTATGTATGATAATATATGTGCTCTTACCAAGAAATAACAGGGTTTTGGTAAACAATAGCACTCAAAATATAAATGGCAATAGGAATGACTTCATATAATTTAGGCTTGGCAGCGAATGGGTTAAAATTAGAACGAGAATTATCAAAGATGTGATAATTGACACGTTTATATAAAGGATTGAAGGATCATCTCTCTGTTGGATCATAACAGCGTTTTCGTATCAGGTGTCCAATTGAATATATTCAACGCGGAACAGGAATCAAGGGGTTATTCTCGGTTACGTCACGAGCGCGGCGAGTGGACTGATATATTAGCGAAAAAAACGAGCGGATTTTCGCTTTTATTTCGGTCGCTCTCGAATGTAGAGTCGGCACCAGTTTTAATTAACGAAAAAAAAAAAAAAAAAGAAAGGAAAAACGACGACGAGTGGATATCGCTCGCGTCGCATCTTCCTGGGCGATATTTTCGCCCCCATGAAAATTTCGCGAGGACGCGCCGCCGCGCGATGCTCTCTTTTTTTCCTTCACCGGATATGTATCGCTGTTACGCCGCCGCCGGCCAAAATGGTTTTTTCCCAATTTACAATTTCGTCCTGGCGCGCTTTACGAGGACATAAACCGTTCATAAATTTCCTGGCTACTGCGACCGGCGTAACCGGTTCCACGAGCTTCGACAAATAAATTCATTCTCATCTGGATATATCCATAAAGGGGTAAACTGGAATCTCCTTTATGATGTAAGATAAGCTCCAACGGGAAAAGTCTCGACGAAGCTGCTCTCCCGTATGTGTATTGTATACGACTGAGCACGTTTATCTCGAACTCTACGTAGTGCAAGCATTTTATTTACCCCAGTCTTAGCAGGAGAATCGACGATCGTACGAAAACATTCAGGAGGCAATACAATCGGCTAAAATCATTTCTATCGGAACAGCAATTTTCGAAGCACCGATTGGAGAGTCGAGTGTCTTCTAAGATAACTTCCTGTTACTTGGCCGGAGGAGCTAAGTGAACGAAAAAACCAACGTTCTCTGCCGACGAGTAGCCAAGCAGCTCTGCTATAGAACGCACGCGGTGCTTTTAGGTGTCGCGTTTCGCCCGCTTGAAAGTTCCGTACGTGCCCGATTCGCGGGCGAAAGCGTTAAACCGGAGACAGATAGCGACTCTCGCACGGAGGGATCGACCGGTCCGATTGCTAAAAATACTCCACGGAGACCCTTAATACTCATGTTGGGGGAAAGGGTTGAACCCTAACTCGAGCCGTCGTGTTCATTAAACTTTGTTTATATATTCTACGAGGTTGAAAAGAGAGAAGAAGCTGTAATTGAATTTTGCAATCCCACCGGAACGCGATACCCCTCCATGAATTTGCATTTTCAAGCGGAACTCCGACGGCTTCCTCCAAGTCCCAGTCCTCGCGCCAATAGAATCCATTCAAGGTCCTATCGTACTCTCTCATTAACAGTACATTCTCTTGCAACAAAGAATCCTCCAAATTAAAGTGTTTCGTCATACAGTTCGAAATCTGTCTCGCGATACGAAGAGAATATAAAATAAAACGGTATCGTTGAATAACGTAAGGGAACGTATAGTAGGTGAGATCAGCGGATCTGAAATTTACTGTAGCAACTTCTTCGGGGACGGCGCGGGCCTGTATGTACTGGCGGAAGAAGTAGAACTTCAATTATTTTCCTTGGCCGCAATAGTCGTGCGTCTTGCAGTGAATTCCACGAAGGGAAGGAAAGCGCGTCGGCTGAGAAAGAATTCTGTCGGGTTGCAAAGGTGCCGGAAAAGGAATTACGACTCGCCTATCTCCGCGATCTTTCCCGCCTCGCTTCTCTCTCTCTCTCTCTCTGATCATTTCTTTTCCCTCGAATGTACTTTCAACGAATCACATACGACATGTACATACGATAAATCAGTCAACGAGTCTTAGAAAAACTTAAATAATCGTAACATAATCATCGTATGAGAATAATCGTAATCATGTGAGAAATGATTAGGGTATTTCTATTAAGATATTGTATCTGATAAAATATCTCTTCATATACTACTTTCTGACGGACGCGTTAGAATGCTTTAAGCAACAGTGAGAGGTATTAAGGGATTCGGTGGACGCAGTGAGAAAGGAAACGTCGTTAGAGGTTACACGAGGCAAACTTTCAGGGTAGTTTAAACTAGTGTCACGAGGGATGGTGTAACTGTAACCGATAGAGAAGAGACCGTAGCCCCTTGTCGACCGTTCGGGTCGGATTCGCGGTAGCAGTGGTGTAGCTCCCGTCGCTGATCAGACATATCTACAGGCGCGTTGCGGTCTCAACTCGTACGTGCAGTGACCTACTAAAACAGATGCGTACTTAGGAGCACTTGTTTCTCCAATAAAACCAATCAGGATTAATCAACTTTAGGAACATACTATAAATTAATTAGATCATATGAATTATATTACATTGTTAGACCGGGCGCTCGTAACACAAAAAATGGAACAATTTTTTACAGGCTGCCATTGATAGGGGAAATATTTACAGCCACAAGCTGTAGATAGATGTACTTAAAAATCTTCGTTACGTGTTAATGCAT
>NW_017143331.1:159489-160992 GCF_001652005.2 Ceratina calcarata
ATACCATATGAGGTGTGTAGAAAATTTCATTTATAATGGTAAAAATTCGATTTGAAGTCTAAAAGAGATGTAGAATGATTAAAAGCATGAAAGTATCGGTGTCGGGATCGAAGCGGAGGAGAGAAGTGAAAGACGGAGGGAGTTCGCAGTGCATATTTACAGGCACGGTGCAATTTCAATTATTCCGTTGGCCGCGTCGCAATACGTCACGCGTCGGTTGTGTATTAAGAAAATGCCGGGGCGTGTAGCCCATGAATCGAAACCGGAACCTCGTTCCTTTGGAACCGGCCCGCCCTACCCCCCTTTTCCTCCCTAGATACGGTAAAAAGAGGGCGCGCGGAGGAGCGAGGCAGATGGAGCGAGTTTTTGTTCCGCGGCACCGAATTTATCTTCCCCGAGGAAATTAGAAAAGGCATCGTTCGCGACGCAGCTCACGACCTACCGTTTGCTCTCGGAACGATACGCGAGGGCGATATATCAAGGCCGGGTTCGAGAGGAACGCGACGAAAATATTACAGCCGAGGAAACAGGATGTAATATCTAATCTGCACAAATTTAACATCGGCGAAAATCGGAACAATAGCTTTATTGAAACGAGAGAAGAACTTATATATGAACGATTAATTGTAAAATAAAACGCGATTAATTTTTATTAAATTATAAAATACTTACTGATTTTTATTAAAACAAACTCTATATGAATTTACCATTCCCTAACGAAATCCACGTTTTCTTAGGGAGAGGTAAGAGTTTCGCGTAGTTTCCTCGGCTGTGAACAATCCAGCAACCAGCGAAGTTTGTTTCTATAAACGAGTTCGTGTGAAATTCGCGCGATTTCTCTCGAGCTCGGGCATTCGAGTTCCTAAACTGGAGAGAAGCGTTCGTTGCAGAAGGGATTTCAACGCGATGATCGATCGGCCGCCTTAATTACACCTAAAAACACGGGTTTCAATCGAACGGGACCGGTCCATTAAGCCCCTCCGATCGAGTTCGGGAACTTAGTCCCATTTTCTTAAACAATCTTACCCGATTCCAATTCCTTCATCCACGGCTGACGGAAACTACGCCCCTCTCCCTACCCCCCTCGTCTTCCTCCCATTGCCAATTTCCTTCGCCCTGGAATACTCTTCGACGAAGCGTACGGTAACCGTGAATTAATTCTCATTGTAATTACAAAAATATTCTCTAAAAAGTTGCAGGTTTTTCTAATAAGTGAAGAATGACGGAAAATTATAAGTTCATCCGCGACGCGAACTTTGTCACTGTCGCCCGTTAACAATATAAAACTAACCGGCGTGCTACGTCAATGTGTCAGCTATTAATCATGAACAACATTAGCCAGAAGAACTAAAGACCACAGAGTCGTGGCGATCTTCCAAAAGCTGTTAGGCATGTAGTCGGAAATGAATTCCCTTTTCCGACGGACTAAGACATCTTCAACTGTGTAACTTACATTATTCGAGTCGTTTTTATTAAATACATATTTTTATAAATATTTAATAC
>NW_017143331.1:163045-163648 GCF_001652005.2 Ceratina calcarata
GCATTTAATTGTACGATTTTTAGATTCCATCGTTATTAATAATGCGTGTCATAATTCTGAAACAAGGAAATCGTATTTTCTATTTAAGTTTAACCATTTTAATTGCGAAATCATGAAAACACGGCTGCCATTATCTGTTTATGGAGCGCAAGGCGTTGAACGTCTGCTTCGCGACGTCTTGGTTCGAGCCGCTGTCGAAAGCTTAAGAGAAATTGAATTTTAAAAATTCACTCTGGGATTCAGACGTTTCTTTTCACGGGTCCCGGCGCGGCGCATCAGGAGATTGCCGTGCTAATAGAAAAACTGAATTCGACATTCCTCGCTCTATTTATCACCGCGTCCCGGGAAGAAACCGTGTCGCTCGCAGCCGCTAATCTTTCACTCAATTCGAAACCCATTCAGTCCTAATATTCAGTGTTGGAATACGCCAATAATATATGCAAGTACAGCCACAGAGGAAGTGGGATTTTTTTTTTTCTTTTATGATAAGACGTGTGGCAGCACTGCTGGACTACAGCTCTCGAACCAAGGAGTAGGAGCGTTCTTCACTTGTTCTCAGTTCGTCTTATGGTCTCACGACGTTATACACACTATCTACTAGGT
>NW_017143331.1:165537-167217 GCF_001652005.2 Ceratina calcarata
CTAATACATACTGGATACGTGTAAATTCCTAATATTATAATAAACGATTATATAAAATCAAGGTATTGATATTATTTCAACATTCAGTTTCGCCGCGGGACCGAGGTTCAAATTTATTTCGACACCGCGTATTTTCCATTCGGGACGTGATCATCAACGTTCCGGCAGAACGTGTTCTCGTTTACAAAAAGCCGGTCGGCTCCTTGGGAAAGGCGATACCGAGTCTTCCATTAGGACTCCACTTCAATCCTACCCCGCTCATCTTCCCACCCCCAGAAAATCGCGATCGCGTGACAAAGTAATCGACGCGGATGCGACCGTCGCCTCGCGTCAATGTAGAAGGGTTAAACGCGCGCTCCACTCGGTTTTCCTGATTTCCTCGACACTCTTTGCTCTATAAATGAATATTCATCTCTCCGCTCCGATTACACAGTAGGTCCTCGTCCGCGCTGCAGCCGCGTTATTAATGCACCGACGATAGGAGAGAATGGCAGTCAGGGTAGACTGGGTTACTGGAATTCATTATACCCGCGTATCGTATAGAGCGTTAGGTTCTTCAGCGTCGCGCCCCGTCTTGGGAGCGCGGGGAAGGTAGCCGAGCCACTTATTATAGCGGAATAAAGTGGCTCGACATAACAATCTCATCTGGGTAATTTATCGCGCGCTCGTCGCGGCCCGAAGATAAAGGACGGAACTCGGTTTTATCCGCCGCGAACTCGCTTGCCCCCTCCCTCATAACCCGTTTTTTATCATACGCGGTGTGTCGTAACCGTAAAACCGAGCTTTGTTAAATGTGCCACGCCGTGATTAAATTTATCTCGAATCAAGGCTGGCCAGCTTTTCTTATCCGCGAGCTCTATTATCTGAACTACGCCGTTTATCAACTTTAGGACACCTCCGAATGTTTGCCTCCGCTCGTTGAGTTCTGGAGATGCGCGCTCTTCTCAAAATGAAATCTTTATCCCCTCCGAACGCGCCGCTATTTATCTCAATTCTCTTAGTTCGCAAACACACCTCCCTTTCGTTCTTTTACCTTTTAAATCGACCATCCCTCGTGAACCAAATCAGATTACTTCCGTTCCGTTCTCCATGGAGAATCGCTTAGCGCGTCAACGTCAATTTCCCGCGGATCGATTCGACGTCGAAGCGGACGATAATCCGGAGCGTGGATGGAGCGTCGTTCAACCCCTGAGTCTCGCACCCCCCCAGGGGGAGGGATTCTTCCTGCTACGGGTAACTGATATAAACGACAGCGTTGGGATTTCGATGCGACGACTATAATTCTCGATCAAGCGCACGGATCGGGGCTCGCCTCGTCTTTGGTTGACCAAGTCGGTGTCTGTTCGTTTCCGAGCGACGCTTTTGTCAGGCGGCCGGGGAGGACTTTTCCAGCCAGCCGGTCTTGTATATCGATGAACCCGTAAAGTGGCGTCGGAACGCATTTCGTTTGCATTCATTTCCCTGGCCACTTTGAATAAATAACTCTTCCGGTGTCCCGGGATCGAGGAGTTTGACTCTGAAAACGTTGAGAGGCTCCGCTTTTGTCTCCCAACGTTTCACCTTTCTAGTAGCTGCTTGAAATCGTTACCAGTGACCCAGCGAGACGTTGTAAGAACAACTAAGTAATTAACCCTTTGCACTCGAGACATTTCGGAGCATTTTTGTTGAATTCCTTAGCTC
>NW_017143331.1:168930-171543 GCF_001652005.2 Ceratina calcarata
TGTCTGGTGTCTTTCTCCGGGTATATTTCGTCGCGAGCAGACTTTGCAATCCTTCTTAACTCCCGTTAGAACAGTATTCTTTTTTCTATTATTCACTTTCTATTATTATAATCTTTCGGCGCGACTGTCAAGTTCGAACTAATGTCGAAAGTGATGCACGGTAGTCGTTACAGACTAAGGTTCCGATACGAAAAACTTATCTCCATTTAAAGGAGTATCATTTTACACTTATAGGGTCTTATACACGCGTCGCCTGTCTCGCTAAAAGCGCCACAATAAAATTTAAGGTGAGATAACGTCTTGGTGAGCGAGAGTCACCGCTCGAGTGCAAAGGGTTAATGAGAGTAAACAAATAACCGAATCTGCGACAGTTATTAATAGTTCACGGCAGATTTCTTTGGTAGACGATTAAACACTTAGAAGTGGAGGCGTTCAAAAAATGAAAATGATCTTCGCGTTAAATGCCTGCCATTTATTATTCTGAAAGGAAACGCGCGAGGCACGGAGCTCGGTCCCGGCGCATTAATTAACCCAATTCCCGTTTCAATCGCTAATTCAAATTGAACTATTTCCGCGCGGACCGAAACAGAACGGAGTTTCCTCGGCGAAATACTTTCGAAAGCAAACTGTCTTCCGAGCCTTTCCGAAATGACGGACCGTCCGACGAGTCTACCGTAATTGTACGAAGAAGATGGCGGAGAACGGCGGCGGTACACAAATCCGAGTTAGAAATGTTTGCACGAGGCGGTCGTAACTTGGAATCAGATCGAAAGTTACGTATCTCCTTGCTCGTTTCTCGTCACCGTTCCTCTATCTTTGTCTCTTTAAACTTGCGGCGAACATCGCCGTCCCGAGACACGGGGTTAGCGATAGATCATACTTAATGAACAAGAAATTACAGTTATTCAAATACGAAAGAAGTATTAAAATTGTATGGAACTTATCTGCGGAATACGAAACGAAAAGTCTCATTCGCTCTATACTATTTTATGTTAGGATAGAATGAGACGGTGAATATACTATTAAATCGACTTTGCGTTCGTTACGTCACTTCATTTAACCTGATTTTACAATTTCCCTTACATAACTCCTCCGCAACTTCTTATCGGATAACAGATAGCTGATGCCATGACTAAAAGCGAGAGGCGGGGATGGGCGAAGCCTCGTCCATCGAGGGCAATTCTTGCCCAGTCCCCATAATTGCGCATTCCACTAATTAAGGATGCAGGAAATTACGCCGCTTAATTATTTTCTAATTAACGCGGACAGAGATAGTCGGGGCCAACTATGTGACACTTCTAGTAACTTTAAGTGGAACGCCTCCGTCGGGAGCAGCCAACTGTGAGCCGCTCCTCGCTTCCGTTCAGGAGCAATTGCACGAAAATACTCTCGCCTCCTTTTAACGGCTGAAAGCTCCGCTACCTTCTCTCTTTGCCGAGGGGCCACCCCCGCTTTCAGCCGTAACGATGGCCGTCAATTAATTCTTTTTTTAAACTAAGTTACATTTAATTGATAGTCGACCCAAGAAATTTATGTTCTGAAAGCAGTGCCTTTTGAAATAATCAACGAAACAATAAATAATATAATCATAGAAATTAAAACGAAATATAATGTGTAAATTATCGTATATAAGATTGCACGTGCTCGAATCGCAGATATAATCGGAGGTCACGAAGCCAGGCGCACGTGTGCAATTCTTAAGAAAAAAGTCACAAAGGGCAAGAGTTTTCCTCGGAACGGGAGCGGAAATAGCACGGTTCGGCGTCGAATAGGTCTGGAAATCGAATCGACGTTACACGTGAACAATGGCTGGCTTCCCTTGGGCTTTTCTCAGAGCTTCCGGGCATAGTCTCGCGAGACGTCGCCCCGTCGACAAGACAGGGTCGCGCGTAGGTGTCAGCCGGGGAATGACAGAGGCGGTGCGCCGCGAGCGTTCGAGAACAATGGCTGAAAGCGGTGGGACTCGTATGGCCGATCAGTCGAACGATATTCAGTAGTCGTAGTCGGCCGCACCTGAGACCGTGCGACCAATCGCTGGCTCGTGCCACATTGTACATAGGCGAGCGCGTATGTACGTAGCACGACTCCTTGGAGCCTGATAAATGCACGGATTCGAGGCGGCCAGGAGAGACGCGTCCGTTTAGCAACGTGGCAGATGCATAGGGCGCGCGTAACATGGGAAACGCGGCCTGCCTGGCTTCCGGGAATAGACACATATGGCGGGATGCAGATACCGCTACCGCCGACGGTGTCTACCCGTGATTAAACGTTTCGAGCAATTAGGAGCGGTCCTGGTTTCTCCTTGCGTTCACATTCAATTGTTTGCAGCCGTGTATTCTTTGGATCCTTTGTGATACAGTTGAAAACAGAGAGGAGGCCACAAACGAGTGAGCTTTTTATTAAAAACGAAGTTCATGTTAATTTCTATTTATAGTACATTAATTCGTACGTCTTGTATCAATTTTATGAATACTTCACTGTACGACATGACTGTTTTGTTCGGAACACCAGATATTTAACACTAGATTGCTCAAGGAAGTAATTTTGACTGCTTTTGGGCAAATGTACAAATAATAATGCATAAATTATTTTTTTTCCCAAGTGAAGTAAATT
>NW_017143331.1:172768-175114 GCF_001652005.2 Ceratina calcarata
CTGTACGCTTCATCATATGGTCATAACTACACGTTTTATTATACGACATAAGAATCTCTCTTTACTATCTAGTATAGAATATTTTTCTGAATGCCAGTGAATTTCGCAGTAGGAATTCTGGTAGAATTTCGCGGGTGATAACAAAGCCCGAAGTTTGTAGAAGCATCAAGCGCGCACGCGAAAAAAGGTTGCCGTTCAAATATTTTCTTACATCTCCGCGGTTTTTCGTACACGCTCGAAGAGAATGAAAGCGCAGTCTGCCAGTCTGGCGTTTGTTAGCGGACGCGAAATCGTATTTCCACCGGCAACAAGAGCGTGCAGATTTTTCAGCAACTAACGAAGATCCCCTTCTCGGTTCCTGTATTTTCTATTTCATTCATTTAGCCATTATTTAATTCACTAAAATGCGTATATGTATACATATTACGAATCCAGTTTCGTTTACGAATACTGCTTTTATGTATTTATTTATTTCTTTATTTAATAAACCGCCATTAGATTTTCAATGATAGAAATTTAACATTAATCCTAACTCCCGTTTTAATAAACTATCAGTATTTTACTCGTTATCTTTTTGTAATACCTGAAAGGGAGCGTACACATCGTAATGCACATGAATGTACACGCGTATCTGAACTGGTTGGTTTGAGGTGTTTGCGGGCATACGGGAAGTGGAGATAAAACGGTCAAAAACAGGGGTGCTTCCGATGCAGCGCGGCCAACCGTACTATGAATCTATTAACGTCCCTCCGTGTATGGTTTATCTGTCACGTTTTTGAACTATACTCGATCCCCAAATCCGAATGCTGCTCGTGTCGGTGCATTATCGAGCAACGTAACGATTCAGTGAAGTTCATTTAAAAAAGGACTTCAATAATTCGAATCATTTTTATATTCGTTTATTAGTCCACTTATTTAATTTGTTATTTAATCATTTATGTTACATCGCATAAAACGTATTGTTTATTATTTTGTTAAGATCGAGTATAACAAATTACGTGTATCACTGTAGCGGTCACGATTTTACTCATTCGTTAGCCAGTAATTTCTCATGGCACGCGAGACCCGAACTCTTTCCTCGCTCACGTTTCCACGATTTTTTCCCCTCCCCCACGTCATGCGAGACGACGTGAAAAACGAGGACTTCCGGCGAGGGAGATCGCCCGACGAACGTCTGGCAGCCGCGAGCAAGGAAGCTCGCGAACTTACGACTTATTCAATGACATTATCGTGGTAAAAAATTTCGAGCGGTCCAAACGCGAAACCGAAATGGTGAAAAATTTTCTAGTATTTACGGTACAACGACCTGGAACAACCGAGCCATAAGTAATTCTCGCCGCGAAAAATCGCTGCCATTTAAATCACGAGCGTAAACCCCTACTAATTCTTCGCGGCAACGTTCCCCGCGACATTTACAAAATTCTTTTGCTGCTGAAAATTTGTTTCAAGCGTAATTGCGTCTTCTTGCTAACACGGGAAAATCTAGATTTATAATTTATAATCATTGGACGTGAATAAAATCTGTCGAACCTCGGCACCGAGCGAAAATTGTCAGGGGAATTCGTCGGAGGTGTCGACCAGCAAAAGGAGAAAGGAAAAAAGTCGTTTGGTAGAACAAGTATTCCTCGATCGTGCCAGGGAAAACGTCCGGCGAACCAGCGGACGGAATGTCGGGGAATAAATTCTCGCATTCCACCAGCGGCCGGTCGAAACGGGGTTCCGTCCAATCGAACAGACGTCGCATCCCCCCCGGTCCCCGCCGGTTCGCAATAAGGGATGACATTCTCTTACGTCTGGGACAAAGGCTGCACGTTAGGAAGTTCCATTATCCGGCGGGTCTTCTTCGTTTCAAAGACGACCGCCGATACAAAGGGGTGCGCGTTGTTATTCGACCGGCGACGACCGTCGTGTTTGTCTCGCGGCACGCCACGAACTCGCCTCGATACAGTTTGAGGTCGATTCTATGAATCGGATTCGACGGAATCGATACTCCAGGGGCCTTTGATGGCTCTTGGGAGGGTTTGTTTAGGATAGATGCGGCTGCTTCTTAGAACAGTGAGAATAGGAATTGAGATAATTAGAGAGAATTAGATTGGCCAGAGGAATATCGAATGTTTTTCTAAAGCCACTCGTCGCCATTGCGTATAAATCACGTATCAGCAGCAATTGTTTCCTTAAATTTGTTCGTAATCAGTTCGCGATTGTTTCAAAATATAATAAAATCTCTCAGAGTTTAAGGATGTATAGGCTATACATATACTTAAACAATGCTGGCATGTTGAATTTGTTATTATAGATTCCTATTACTATTAAAAAGCTAAAATTATAGTGATTTCAAATTTTTCA
>NW_017143331.1:176648-182136 GCF_001652005.2 Ceratina calcarata
CCTTAAATATCGAAATTGGAAGAAGAATGCACTATTTTTAATTATAGGAAATGCGTTTTTCTAAGGTACATAAATTTTTGGGATTGACTATATAGTATATAGCCAATACATCCTTAATTAGAATCAATCTACGAATGCGAAATGAAAGGCTCCAGGTTTGCATTAGCAGAGAGGTTTCTCTGATATTACGGGAACAGGAAGATGAAATTTCAGTTTCGGATTGCCTCAATCTCGGCGATTACGGTTCTCCCATCCCGCTGGTGAATTAAGATTCGTTTTATCAGGCACACGGGACCGAATTTATGCGCCAATTATTTGTCAGAGCCCTGCGTCGTGTCGCGGTAAAATTACGCCGGGATTAAAATCCTCTCGCGTTTTTCCTTTACAGTTACGAGCCTGATTAGAGAACGCATTACAATTAAAACGAGCCTGGAACAACCTTGCGAACACCGAAACATCGTACGAACGTTACAAAAACGGGCGGCTAATTCTGTTTTAATTATATTAAGTGAATAAGTGCGTGGGAATATTTATTTAAGAAGAGAAAATGCTACAGAAATGTTTAACTGCTACTTTTATAGAATCCCACGATGAAAAAGCCGGAGAATTAATTTCAATCGTACGAATGCCATGCGGAAGTGTGAACGAAAGTTAATACAATTGAGAAATTAATAGAGGGGACGAATTTAGGAATCGATGGGGCAACGGGCGATTGATCATTAATATCTAGAGAGATAACATAATTTCCAGCTGCGTAAACAAGGCTTAGCATGATTTAGTCGGTCTGCACTCTCGCTGCGACTTCGTGTGTGCGCGCCTCCGCCTTCGCCGTTGTAACGGCAAAACATGTAAGCCCCCTCTTAATTCCACACCACCGAAACAACGCGCGAGACAGCTTCCTGTTTCAGAACCCCCGTAGAAGCCACCCGGCAATGCTATTTGTTACACGGTGCACACTACGTCATTCGCGAACAAAATCGAGGAGCTCGAAGGCACGCGGTTAGTTTTGTTCAAAATAACGTTCTAAGTGCGGATTCATAGCTGCCATTATTAACCCGTTGACATACAATGACGAGTTTGACTCGTCATTCATTCCATTTAATTTGTATATAAAGTTCCATTTAATTTGTATGTCAAGGGGTTAAGAGCAATGCACGAAACATGTGCATGGCGAGTTGTTAATATTTGATTCCTGTTTCAATGTTACTTCAATAATTAATGGTTTTTAATTATTTTCTATTTCATTGCGCTTTTCATTGCGCTTTTCATTGCTGCAATATAACTGCAATGAAATTAATTCTCAGGTCATTTTTCACTTCGCCCCTTCACTTCATTTTATATGATTTTTTATAAATGCGCAGGTAAATATTAAATGTTATTTCAAACTGCAGCGTAGAGAGAATTTTTGGTCGGGATGAAGGACTGCGAAAGTGGAGCGCCGCGGGTATTTTCTAACATCCGGCGAGATTTAGACAATTCGTTCCGGTGCCGCGGATGCTAACGAGCGCCAATATTTGTATCCGTAAATCACATGCCAATATTTGCACCGCCGCCCGGCAACATTTACCTTTGCGGAAACTTTCGCCAGCGGCGCGACGAATCTCCTTTTCGGCGTTCAGCCAATTAGAGGCGCTTGTCGATCAACCCTTCCCATCGCGATCCTCTCCCGCGAGACTTCGCAGACGTCCGAAACGGAAGAAACTTAAGAAACCGTGCATTCCCGAAGCCGACGGGATTATTAATTATTCCCTCGGGATCGTCTCAAACCCCCCCCGGAAGTTCTAGGATTTTCTTTCTATCTACCCCGGACTTAATTAACCTCGAATCGAGAATCTATGACCAACGGGGAAGGGGCGAAGTTATGAAATCTCGATGACACCGTCGAAATTTCTTTCTTTCTTCGGTGCACGCTCGGGATAATGATCAATTAAAAGGAGAAAAGGATTGCCCGAGGGTTGAAAATGGTTCCGAAGGATAGGAGGTGTCGAATCGAAGTCCCCTCTTATCTACTATCGCTTTTGGGTGCTCTCTACCTTTGTCCTCATAAACGTTTTAGTAATTAGCTACTTACGAGCCACACGGATTCCGTTATTGACCAGATTAAACCCTTATTGAAAATGCTCGCTTACCTATAACACAGAAAACAGAAAACGATTGTCATTTCTATTGAATATTCTCATTTATAAAATCGTTAGTAAAGAAAAGAAATTTGAATTCCTGTCTGTCTTTCTTTCTATTCAGAATTTATAGTAACCATTGGGGCGTTCTATAAATCCTTTTAATCCAAAGCCCTCCGGGAATTATAGTAATAAACCTGATTTCGCTTAATTCATTTTCGGCTCTGGGACCAGTGTAACTCTCAATGTAACACGGTTGAATGCTAGTCTCAGTGACGGAACAACGCTCCCGGGTGGGCGTATGTACATACAAACGAGACTAGAGAGAACAAGACGGTTTCAAGAGGGTTTCGCGAACAGCAACTGCTGGAACCGCTCGAAATTTGAGCAACTGCACGCACACGTGTGTGTGTGTGTGTGTGTGTGTGTGTGTGCGCGCGCGCGCAATAATACCGCTTTTCCCGGGGTTTAATTAACCCCCGAGCGTCCGCGGTTTAATTCTTTGTGCGCCACTGCGGAATAATTACTGCAAGGATATTAAAAAGCCCGCGAGTCCTTCCCTCTTTCGACGAGCATTGCTTTTTGTCGCGAGGAAACAAATACCTGTGGACTTTGAGACCAACTTGTGACTCTTGACTACCGAATCGAATTAATTTCGCGCTCCAGTCAAATTCTTTCTAATCGTTCGCTTTTTGTCTCGCTGAATTTTTAACCTAGCTTAATGATCCAAAAAAATTAAATACATTTTTAATATTAATAAATTGAAAGTGATTATGTTTCGCAATTTTGAAAAAAGTTATGGACTTTCAATCCACAATCTTTTGTAATCAGTTTTACTGCTGTTTTTTTTAAAATACTTCCTTCTATTCTGTTTTTTTATCATCTACAGAGTATATTTATGTGAGACGCTATTAGAGGACTCTATAAGCTCTAAAATGGATTTGTAATTTGTTGAACAACTTTATCTTCTAAGCCCTTCAATTATCGTCTTCTTGAAAAATCCTTAAGGAGCCAGGAAGAATATTGCGATGTCAAAGTGTCTTTCACTTTCTCACAATTCCGTAAAGAGGCGAATGGTCGAGGAGGATCCGGGCTCAAAGCGCGGACGTCGTTTGACCAGCTTGAAAAGGAGAATCCCTTTCTGGGTCTCCCTTTGCGGAGAAAGGGATCCTCTTCTTGCGGGACTTAAATCGTGGCTTCAATGGCTCGTGAAGATCTTGCAAGCTTCGTTAAGACTTCAAAGCTCGCTGCCTCTTGGCCATCGGTTTCGAGTTAGCGAGTATTCCTGCCCGCAAGACACAACTCAGTTTTCTCAGACTTATTCCAAAATTGACGCGTCTCAACGTCGAGAGTAGAGTGAACTTTCTACTAATTCTTCACTGATCCTTCTATTTCCTTTCCAAGTACCAACAATTTTCGCTCGTAAATTTAAACAGAGATTGAAACAAGCTTTCAGCTTCGACTTTGCACGAGATTTTATTTTACGCCGCGTGTTGTTAAATTTAAAACCATCGATATACATACGTAAACGTGATTGGATTAACCTCCTTCCTTTCGCGAGAAACTTTTGCTCGCCCGTTAAATCCACAGTCGACGTTAATGTTTCCGGGCTCTAAACAGCATCCGCATAGATCCGCTTAATTAATATACCGGCACGCTGCGCTGGGCAACAACAAGAAACTATTGCGCTGGCAAGAGCAAGGAGAACGAAATTGGTTTTTCTGATTTTATTACACCCGTTCTACTTAAAGTACTATTTCGGCAATCCTTGAGAAGTCATTAAGAACCTTAATCTGCCAGATAAAAGTTATTTCATTGATGCAATTAGTATCACGTTACATGAAACCATTTACTATCGTTGCTATGTAATCTTTAAATTCATTTTGCAATTTAAATACCTTCTGATTGCAATTGTCATTTTAATGATAAATTTAGAGACACGTAATTTGATTTCGACATTAGAAAATTGTAAAATTGTGTTAGCTAATAATAAAGATACTAAAACGAGATTTCTCGCATGATAAAATGTTAGCAATGGAACGTAACACTTTTCGAAAGGGATAAGTGATCGAACGAGGAAGTAAGTTCGGAAGAGGCGAGGCTGACGCGAGATATACCGCAAACTAATTCGCTGGCTCCGGTTCCCGTGGTTAATCGTCGGAATGGTGTGCCGGTTACGGAGAGACTGGCATGGAAAAACAGACGACCTTGCTTCTTGCGGTGTCCCGTCGCGCTCGTTTCACCCGGAATATAAAGCCCGCCTCTTTAATCTCTGTTACGTCCGCGGACCGACGGGGATGAAACTCGCGAAACGCGTTTATTCTCTCCTCGCGGATTTCATCCCCTTTGTTTGTCGCGTCGCGTCGCGTACCCGGAAACTGCAAATATGCTTCCCTTCTTTTATTTTTTTATCATCCGAGGACCTTTGTACCTCTTTTTTACTTTATCCTCGAAAATTTATTTCAATCGTTTAAAGTTCTCAGTTATAAAATGTATCGTAACTTTTAACCGTGGAGGCAAATAACGTTGGAGTTGGCAAGTTTCGAAGAAGGATCGCAGGCATAAATCGTCCGGACCAATAATCCCCTTCTGTGATGATAATAAATTCAGGCACCGGTAGGAAACGTACGATGATCGTGATTGCGGTGGAAAGGAATCCGGCCGAGGTGAATTGCCGCATTTTTAAGTCAACCCCGAGACCGGGAACGGAGACCGTCGGGGTTTTTCGGGGACCGCGGGGGGTGAGGAGCGACGATGGAAGAAATTCTTATTAGAGCGCGTCTGGCCTCGCAATACATTATGCTGCTCGCGCTCCTTTATATAGGTAGTACGTCTTGTCCAACGTGATACGATTTCGAACGGGCGTAATTCAATTTTTCAACAGGCACTCGACGCGTTCCGCCAATTCCACGCTCGCTGCCAACGGGAGCAGGAGAATCGTTAAAATGTAGCGTCAAAAATGTTCTCCAGACGCATTAACGGACTTTTGTCCTTCCCGGTGAATAATCGAAGCAATCTGAATAAATTTTCAAGCCGAAGCCGTTCCGTTATTCATGAAAATATGCAAATCGGGTATTAAATTGTCGCACGGTTTTAACTAAGTATGAAGAATTGCTGAGGAGTCGCTGTCCTTTAGAAATTCCTCATATTCCGTTGCTGATTGTACAATATATTATTTCGAAACAGTAAAACTATGGCGAAAAGTTGTTCAGTTTAATTCAAATTGTTCATGATTTTGTATTTTAATTGGGCAATCAGGAAATAGCTGATTAGTAGCTGTGGAAAAATAGTTTATCTAGAAGATTTTCTGCTATAAAGGTTTGACGTACAACACAGATAAAAATTTGATATTTTAAGGGTGGCTTCTATCG
>NW_017143331.1:183562-185167 GCF_001652005.2 Ceratina calcarata
GAGTAGACAAGTTTACATTAAATTTCATGAAAAACCAAAATGTTTATTTTTCTAATTCCATGGCCACGAAACCAGAGAGGCAACAATAATAAAAATGAATTCGCTAAATTCCTAAATTTTCGAAAGTTGCCAACTATCGCAACTTGAACCGCGATAATTGTAAAGCTCCGGGGCAGATCGACCGGCGATCATGCGAAGCCCGTCGCGACAACACACAACCCTTGTTCGATCCCACAGCGGCGTTCCAAAATCGACGATCAAGTTCCATTAATTAAAGGCCGACGTGGCGCCCAGCACCCCTACGTGTGTGTCACGTCAATCCCCTGGTTGGGAACTTTTCACGGCGATGCGGACGCCGTAACTTCTTCGCGGTGAACGCGATGTCAAACAACGGGCGGCCGTTTAGCGGTCGTGCCCGGGCTTCTCTGTCCAACCGCGGCCGAAACACGAGGAGGGGTTGTCGTTTCAGGGGTGAATGGAACGGACAACAGCTGTACATTCTGTCTGGCCGACGGACGGGGTTTGCTCATCATACTACAGAATTTTTTTTCGTGATTTCCTAACAAGGAATTCTCGTTTAGCAGTTAGGATCGAAAGGATTTTCTACTTTTTATCAATGACCAAAATCTAATTTCGAATGTCTGAAGGAAATCAAATATTTATCGAAGCTAACACGGTTTGGATATAATAAAATATTCAAAATACTGAATATTTAAATTGGAATTAATTGAAACAATGCAGCGAAAACAGAAGTTCTAGTGTGGGTCGACGGATGAATAAATGATTTTCATTTTCATTCTTTCAAGAATTCGTTCTTTTCTCTGTAAATCTAAATATGTAAATAGAGAAATGTAATTTCGCTGTGATCGTTCATTTTGTAAATAAAGTGGAATTGCGCATGAGTCAATAAATAATATATATTAACTACAATTATTTCACATCGATGAATATAATTCCGTAACACCGCAAACGTAATTTCGTTTAGACCAGCTGTATACCTTCCGCAATTGCATTCGCGCAGCCCACGCCGTATTAATAATCCAGAAAATGCGATGCGAACGCTTTTCAAATCCCGAATCCAGATACGGGATAATCCGCAGCTGAACGCACGCTCAGCGGCGAAGAAAAACGGGAACAGAGGTGAGGGGGATTGTATAAAAAGGGGCGAACGAGGAAACTTTTCAATGGGCCAGGACAGGTCGGGTCGCGTGCCTTTTTACCTCCCTTGTTTTTTCTTCCCTTTCAACCGGCGAGCGCGTTTTTTTTTTTTCCATGGGACGCGGAGGATTCGCAGGACGCATGGAGCCTGCTTTTAACCTACATGCTCCCGCTGCACCCGTTCAATCGGCAATTCGAATTACACCACTGGCACAATCGACTTTGTTGCGAGCCCTGAACGAGCTTAACTCGTCCCTCGTCCAAGCTCGCCGATGTACAGATTCCGTGCGAACGTTCAGAATTGAGAACGGAGAGATTAGAGTGAATTCCTTAACAACAATCGCAGAAGAAATAAAATAAAAACGATCTAATCTTCTTATCGATGTGCAGTTCAGTAAAGAAATTCGACTATTAACAGACTACAGATTTTTATACAAAATATTAGGT
>NW_017143331.1:189097-189462 GCF_001652005.2 Ceratina calcarata
CATTAATTATTAAAGAATCACCGCGCAGTTCACTGTTAAAATATGAAACAGATTCTGGCTGGTGTATCCGATTCCGCTTCGTCGGACTGTCACGCGCGCGCGTGTCATGCAGCCTGTACGCGATGTCAACGGCTTATCCGTCTGTTATTGACATCGGCAAGAGCTGCCGGAAAATGTAGCCGGATGCTGGTTCCGGCGCGACGACGAGTCGGATTTTCGAGCCGAATTCACCTGATCAGATTTGTCATTCCTATCTCTAATCATCCGTAGACCCGAGTTGGCGTCAGACTCGCACGAGCATTAACACTAGATTGCCCAAGGAAGTCATTTTGACTGGTTTTGGGCAAATGTACAAATAATAATGC
>NW_017143331.1:191396-193935 GCF_001652005.2 Ceratina calcarata
ATATATTAACTACAATTATTTCACATCGATGAATATAATTCCGTAACACCGCAAACGTAATTTCGTTTAGACCAGCTGTATACCTTCCGCAATTGCATTCGCGCAGCCCACGCCGTATTAATAATCCAGAAAATGCGATGCGAACGCTTTTCAAATCCCGAATCCAGATACGGGATAATCCGCAGCTGAACGCACGCTCAGCGGCGAAGAAAAACGGGAACAGAGGTGAGGGGGATTGTATAAAAAGGGGCGAACGAGGAAACTTTTCAATGGGCCAGGACAGGTCGGGTCGCGTGCCTTTTTACCTCCCTTGTTTTTTCTTCCCTTTCAACCGGCGAGCGCGTTTTTTTTTTCCATGGGACGCGGAGGATTCGCAGGACGCATGGAGCCTGCTTTTAACCTACATGCTCCCGCTGCACCCGTTCAATCGGCAATTCGAATTACACCACTGGCACAATCGACTTTGTTGCGAGCCCTGAACGAGCTTAACTCGTCCCTCGTCCAAGCTCGCCGATGTACAGATTCCGTGCGAACGTTCAGAATTGAGAACGGAGAGATTAGAGTGAATTCCTTAACAACAATCGCAGAAGAAATAAAATAAAAACGATCTAATCTTCTTATCGATGTGCAGTTCAGTAAAGAAATTCGACTATTACCAGACTACAGATTTTTATACAAAATATTAGGTTGGGGAATAAGTTCATAGCGTTTTTATAATTTCTTTTATTTTACAACGATTTGTTTGCTGTTTGGCAACGGGTAAGTATTCATTCGATAGAACTCTTTCTGCTCTACAAAACTATGTTAATTGTATTTTTGAGTTATTTAATTTTTTATTAGTTTTGAGGCTTAGAAATGGAATACCCAGGAGGCAAAAATCAACATTTTCGACACCTGCTCTTCTTTGCTTTTCATCGAGGTCAAAAAGCTGCCGAAGCAGCCCGGGACATTTGCGACGTGTATGGAGAAGGTGTCATAGGCGAGTCTACAGCACGGAAATGGTTTGCAAAGTTAAAAAATGGCGACTTTAACGTCGATGACGCGTCCCGCAGCGGAAGGCCTTCTGAATTCGATGAAGAACGTCTCAAATCACTTTTGAAGGAGAACGGTCGCCAAACCAGTCGTGAATTGGCGGAAAAAATGAACTGCGATCATAAAACGATTCTATAATTGATTAACTTATTGATATAATTATTGTTGTTTGTTTAAATAAAAGTCTTCGGTAAGAACGCTACGAACTTATTCCCCAACCCAATATATAGAGCAACAACGCATATTGTGCGTATTCGCAGCGTACAGAGACAGTACTTCGGNTTTTTATTGTTAACATTTACTAATAACTTGTTATATGACTGTAAATAATATAAAAAATATTAAAAATTAATTTTAGACAAATTTCTTTACACATTATTCTTTCACAATGCAGTCATTTTGACTGTTTGGGCAATATAGGTATATACTAAGTTTCAGTCTTTCTAGTGTTAAACTAGGACAGTGGTACGAAAGACAAAATCATTTGTAGAAGGTTTGATACCCTTTGAAGCAAATTTAAATAAATAAGAAAGTTCGTAGCTTCAGACGTTCCATCCATTATTCCTGTTTCTGTAGTCAAGTTACTTTCTTCTCAGGTATTAAATTATGCATGCGTTCAAGAAAGCTTAACCACCGTTGCTCACGCCGGTATCAAGATGCACACGCGAGAACTGTGTTCGGAATAAAAAAAAACAGGTGAAAGGAATTCGAAACAGCGCAGGACAGTTTGTCGCGAAGAAGAAGAAGGGAATCTGCATGCAGGAGTCGTAATGGATCAACAGGTACGACAGTGAAAGTATCAATTACTGTGGGGCCGAGTAACGGCGGGCATCTTTACGGCCGGTAAAACCGTCGTTTTAAAATGCCTCTGTAATTACGTCGTTTGTTAATAACCTGGCTGAATGCCGGACTAAATTATTGAACGGTGCATCAAGCCGTTTCCTGCCATTAGTAACATCTGCTAGAGAAAAGATGTTCGCCAGAGAGATGCAAGTTTAATTGCAGAGTAAGTCTTGAGGAGATCCGATGGAATGCGCGAAATTCGTTCCAACGGATTGCTAAACTTCGCGAAATCTAATGTGCTGCAACAATTCCGTCATTACGTTTCACCTTTTTTTGTTATTATAATATATAATCTTTTTACTCATTATATTAATATTTACTGTTATGCTTGTAAACATTTGCGAAATGGTTCGGGGATTCGATTCGAGTAGGATTCGAACCGGCGGCGGCGGCGGCGGTGGTGAACACAGATTTGTTCGATCGGGCAGGATCACCTGGCTTCCAATTTGAGATCCAATCGGTCAGAAGGATGACAGGGCGTTGATACATGCGCGCGATGTTCGCTCCTAATGCTGTTTACCGGTCGATGACAACGGGATTGCGAGACATTCTCATCGCGTTGATTGCCCCGTCCAGATTCGTTCTCCATGATGGATCGTTGCAATATTAATTTGTCAGATACATCCGAAATCGTCCTAACGTCTATCTCAGTGGTGGGCAAAGT
>NW_017143331.1:195753-197326 GCF_001652005.2 Ceratina calcarata
CCAAAGATTCTCAACCATTTGTTTCTATTTAATATGTGTACCACTACGTGGCAACACCTGAAATGATTGAGACCAACTGAGCGGGACTAACGTCCTTAATCCGGCCCGCCGAGGGCCCATCGACATGGATAGTATATAGCCCGCTATAATTACGTTTTCACGGTCGAGAAGTATAAAGTGCATTTTTTCTGTAATTCTGGCCCTCCTCTAGAATTTCTTAAACTTTGTGGCCCCCCATTAAAAAAGTTTGCCCACCACTGGTCTATCTTATCAGAATATCAATTACCGCGAAGCTCCGTGATTAAAAACTGCGAGGATCGGTTTATTTTAAACGTTTTATAAGGACCTCGTATTATTGGTCTCTCCTTTATAACGTCCGTGAATTCAATTTCCCGATGCACTTTTAATTACAACCGTTTTCCATTACGATCGTTTCTTTGAGTATTGACCATTCTCCGCTTCATCGGGGAAAGAGACTCGGATAGAAAAGCATTTTTCCGTTTCGCGAAACTTGTTTGAAAACGGAGGACGATTGGGTTCGTTAAAATCCGCCCCGTCGTAGCGGGAGGTTACCGATGACTACCGCTCGACGGAAACTACGTAATGGGTCCCTGCGTAGCCGTCGTCGCCTTGACTTTCTTTTTCCCAGGTGGTGCTCGCTTTAACCGTAACCATTGTCTCGCGGGCGAACGGTTAAAGGGTAGAAGCGAAGAAAAAAACGTTGGAAAGGAAGGTGTAAAAAGAGCTGTAAGGGAAGTGACAGTCGAGTTTCTAGGTAGAATAACTTCGTTAAGCCGGCTGCTCGACGGTATTCAACGAGCAGCGGAACTTTTCTAAAAAGAGGCGTGAACTTTCGTGGGAACTGCCAACGCTTCCAAATCTTTGTTATTTAAAAACGTTCCATACAGAGATGGAACTGAAACTTGCGTACTACACACCCTGTCTCTACGAACTAAATTCACTCACTCGGTGCAGAAACGTTTTGCCTGAGCTACTCGTTTCGCGATCGAGCATTCCTCTCAAACGAACGAGCAGATTAAAAAGTTTGGAAAATGCTGAGAGAAATTCTCGCGCCGGAAAACGTATCGAGGTAACCGTACAAAATTAAAACAGGAGGATCTAGTTTAAACAACAGACGAGCACAAGCAACGTGGCAACAGAAAGAACAATGAAACGTATGAAAGCGGAGAGGGAGCGTAGGAGGTAAAGAGTAATGAAGGAGGAATGAAGAGAGAAGAAGAACGGTGTCAGAGTGCCGGCATGGAGGGCGGTCGGAATCCCGTTAATTGAACACCCTCGCGGATTCCCGACGGATGTGAACGCTCTTGCATTCGACGCTCGGATCCAACTTTAATCAAATTACATCCGTGACTCGGCTGTTTTCCTCGCGACGCTACCTTTTCTGATTATCGTTCCGGGACCGAGCCCTGCGCTCCGTTCCCGAGATCCCTGGGCCCATTTTTAATTAAAAAAATTCTATCCCCGATTTCCTTTCGCTCATGCGCGTCAGAACTCTAATTTCTCTTATGTTTTCTTTTGTCAACATAACATAATACATAATAATACATAATAC